>NC_064598.1:20457500-20737500 GCF_943734845.2 Anopheles funestus
AGGTGTGTTTTATAGCTTTGCATTACCCTCAGTAGGGTAGTAAAAAAGCTGAGCAGAACATCCTCGAACGGTAGCCGTATAATAAGACACTTTGCGGTCAGGATCCACTTATCAGGCAGACACACGGGTAGTCAAGCTGGAAGGAATTTCGCTTTACGGGTAAAGTGACCGTCCAGAAGGATCTCTCACACATGCGAATCGATGCAGGATCCAACTCGCGTGCGCAACACATACCTCCCCAACCCGCCCCCGTTACTGTCCCTATGAAGAACGCAATTCTCCAGTCTCATTTGCAACAAACCCCACACCCCCCATTGTGCTGGTTACATCCGGTACACGGGTCGCTTCGCAAAATCCCATTTACAACAAATCCTCCGGTGGTTAGGCAAATCAAACATTGCACGTTTGCCTTATGAGATGAAATACTTGCAAGGAGCTTAGGAAGAAGTGGAGAGAGAGCGAAAAAAAAAATAACTGCCGGACGCCCATTTCCAACAATGCAACGTAGGGAGCGAAAACTCGTGGACTCAGGCTGTCCCAACGGATGGTCGAGAGTTGGAACAATGTTGAGGAATGTTCCCGATGTCGCCATTGTAAAACGGTTGCCGCCAGTACACCCATCCTTACGATCATGATTGTTTCGAACGCGGTCTATAGTCCACTTCAGATATCTGCAGGAATTCCACACCAAGGACGCCGGTAGTCCATTTTTGCTGAGCTCGGGAGCTTTCAAGCAGGATAGAGTATCGTACATTCGGTTCGGCTATAGCTTATAAACGACCTTGAAGAACGGGAAGCGTTCTGAGTGTGGAGTAATGCATATAATCGGAAACAGGAAAAAGGAACAACGATGTAGCATAGTTTTTTTCACCCACCAGAGCAAGGTGCTTTTGGGCACTTGGAAAAACCTTGGTGTCCAAGGAAAACCTTGGATTTTGTACGACGCTGACTTGCGGGGCAAGAAATAAAAACTGTGAAACCATCCCTAACCCATACTTACATCGTGATACCAGGCAAGCTTGTACGGTTTAGGATTCGATTGGATGTGGCAGTCGAAGTATATGTCATCACCCTCCTTAATGTCGTCCGGATTAAGGGATGATCCCATTTTGAGCGTCACGATCGGCATGTCTGTGGGGATAAGTGAGTGATGTTTCGAGTTTAGTTTTTATTATTACCATCCTGTTTGTTAATGCATCTGGTAGAGTGTAAACATTATTTAGTGCTAACAAAGAGCGTAGAGTTGTGCATAAACTTTTTCTTCTTTTTACACACTTTACTGCTACCTAGCCCTACTAGAGAAGCTCGTAAAATGTTCAACGATATAAAAATGCAAAGCAAAGCAAACTCTAAAGAAAAAAAAAACAGGGGGCCAGAGAGCAAAACGCGCACAAACACGGAGGTTACAGGAAGAAACTAAAAGTCACGACTGGAAAACATCCATTACGCCGCTTAGAGCACTGTTGCGATTTACTTGTAAAATCATCCGGTAATCAAAGCGGCAGCGAATCACTCTTCCATTTGCTTCGACGGAACGCGCTACGTTAGCCGTGGCCTGGAATCTGTCGTAGCACTTTTCGCTTTATCTGTCACACACCCCAATGCAAATAATGGTTTCAACCCCATTCTTCAAACCGACGACGCTAGCGAAAGAGTTCCATGCACAGCATCCGAATGGTGAAGCATCGGCTTTTATTGCGTTATACCGGCCAGACAGCACGCTTCTTCCCCGGGGCCCCCCGAAAACCGGTGGCCCTATCGCATGGGCAATAAGGAGACAAGTTTTATGCTACTTGTGTCGTTGGCTAACGGTCGCATGGTGTTTTTTTTTTGCTCAACGCTCTTATTTATTTACGATCCAGAACGATGGAACGACACCATTTGCCAGATACAAGGATACATAACAAACACACACAAACAATTCTGTAGCCCACTGGGGGCGGGAGGAGACCGGGATTCTTAGCCAGCTAGCACTCGTGGTTAAGTGGCGTTTCTTCGGTGCCAAGTCGTGGACAGAAAGTCGAGAAAAGAGATCGAGAGATATGGAGAGACAGCAAGCCATGCTAGCGCACGACTCTCACGCGGCGCAACGAAGGACTTTCGAAAGGACAATTTCAAGTGTCTGCTTTTTATCATTTCACGGTTGCATAAACATGGCCGGGGCACAACACATAAAATAGGCAGCAACACGCTTCACCCCTTGCGAACAGGGAGTAGAACTGTGATAGCCCCAAAACAGAACAAAAAAAATACGAGAAAAAAAAGGAAAAACGAAAACTGGCCCCCCTTTTACTCCAATGTCCAATCAGAAGCCCAGGGGACGGGAGGGGGGGGGGGGGGTGATAGTATAACCAAGAAGCACGAACGTGAAAATCCCATTCACTTCCGTATTAGTTGTAGACCAAACAGACGCATCCGGCACGGGGAGGAGTATCGCAGGGAGTTGTGGAATCTTGAATGAAAAGCTTTGCAAAAACTTTTGGTCGAAGAGTATAAGTTAATTTCCAGCTTTATGCTGCTAGTATTTATTAGATTTGGTTTCGTTTCGTTCGTTCGTTTAGGGTTTCCGTTTCGAATTTTTTTTTCGGTTACCTACGGCACACAAGGTACTTTAGTGTTTGGAGCGGGCCTCGTTCTACCTTTTTTTTTGCTCGATGACGATTTATACGGTTGCGTCTCAATTAGGACACCGGTCGGCGACTATATGGTACGTAGTGAGGTTCCTTTTTCTCTCGTTTTTTTCACATCCTCCCCATAGTGATGATGGCCTTAGTTTGAAGTTTAGCATTTATTGGTAGCGCAATAAAATACCGTGTAACCGTTGTCGTAACTGGTCCCGCACGCACACGCACCCGCGCAGTAGATCCGCGGAACGCAATTTTATCGTTGCGATCGAACCTCGAACCGTGAATAAAACTGATAGGACGTTGTTTTGGGGCGGCTGTAAATGGAATTCAATTTCCGTTTTGTTCCGTTTTTGTGTGTTTTGTTTGCTTTTTGTGACCATGATGAAGAGCGTGGACCAGTCGTTTTACTGCCTGCCGAACTGCGCCTCACGCCTCTCGGTTGGCGTGTGTAATTCCAGCTTCAGATTCCAGATTCATTCTCGCTGTTCGAACTCAATCACGGTCTGCGCTTTTGGTGATTTATTTTTTTCTCCTTCCATGGGGTGAAGTGTTTCCATACGGATCCGAAATGTAACCGAAGACAGACGTTAATAAGACAGTAAATAAAGACGTTAAAGAAAAGCCATAAACTGTAAATACTTTTACGCATTTGCTATAAACAAAAATCCTACAGCGAACTGAAGGTTCCAGGTTTGCTTTACTTTAATCTCTTAATTTAGAAAACAACACGCTCATGCTTTTCATGCGAAAATCTTTAAGCTACTTTTTTTCTGCCCTGGCAGCCCCCCGTTTACGTGAGGGTTTGGTATACGCTACTTACAATGCACCACCAGTCGCCACTTGTCCTCGATTGCGCTGTCCGGGATGAGCGGGTTCTCGGCCCGGCAAGTCAAATATTTGCCATCATCGTCCACCGTCGGTGTGTACGATATAACGCTGAGTGATTGGTTGCCAGTTTCCGAGAACTGAGTGTCGGAGGGAGAGAGAGAGAGAGAGAGAAAGAGAGAATGGCGGGTAAAATGAATGTATTGGCCTGAATGAAGGGATTGGAAAATGTACGCGTATATACCCTTACATGAGGGTTGAAAAAAAGAATGAAAGAATGAAGTAGGAAAAAACCATAATGCAACGGTTCCAATTCGCAACCATTACGGCGCAACTTCCTTTTTAGCCGATGGAAAGTCCGCAATATTACACATTTCAATCACGTGCACATTCGGTACTTCGGGGGTTTCAGTACCGGCAGATGGTTCTCGCTTGTTATTTTCTTTTTTTTTTGCTTCGTGCCACAACTGCATGATCTTCGACTCTATTTATACTTTGTATTCGATCAAGCTGCAACGAAGTATTACTTTGATTCGTTTGCACAGGGCTGTTACTTTCGTGGTTTGTGGAGGTTCGTTGTACAGTGCTACAGGAGCTACGTTAGATGGCAGAAAGATGTAACAGATTTACACACGTTGCTTCATTTATTGTTTTCGTTCGTATGCGACTCTCTGGTATGATATTGAAGTAACGAATATTGTACACACAACGAGTAGTTTATTGTGGAAAACATACAAACAAACACAACAGCGTGATTGGATAGCTTCGTTTATGGGTTTATGGGAGAGGTCTCTGAGTTTGTGTCCTTTTAATAATATTAAAAGCTCTGAAAAACAATCTTAAGTAATAAGTTAATGAGTATGTTATTTTCCTAACAATTAATAATTAATTTGAAAACGTGTGTGATAGCTGTATTTTTACAAATTTTGAACAAACTTCATTTTTTTTAGCACAAAATGCTTTTCTGCTATAAAAATAAGAAATATTCAAATCCGCAAAATAGATCTATAAATTGTAGAGCAAAATTTCACGTTTCTAATTTAATCGTACCGATTGAATAGTGATCATTTAGCAATCATCAACAACACCTAAAATTACCCGATGCCAAACAATATACATATATTTATCGCCATCTGCAAATGAAATTAGAATGTATCGCAGTGACACAGTACACGCGATCCGTGAGACAAGTCAAACGGCACTGAATGTGTGCTTTGTGAAATAGAATTTCAATACCATTAACTCGCCATCGCCCCAGCGAGGATCACCACCGCGACACAATGGGTATCGCGAAAATTGTTGATTAATAATTATTGTCGATTGGTTTTGCTAATTATTTCCTCCAGCGGGGACAGCAATACAATTTGCACCATTCCGGATACTGTACGATGCAATGCGTAGATGCAAAAATCGAGACAAGATAATTATGAGCGCAATTAGGGTGCGAGAAAACATCGAAACACCTGGCGCATTGAAACTGGGTCCGGGTGAAGGTGGATCAGGTTGGAATTGTGGTTTGATTCAAAATTAATATTTAGCATTTTCTATTTACCGAAAAAAAGGGTTGGAAGGGATGGGAAGGAAAGGGAGGATCGGCAGCACAAGCGCATTCAATGTATTTACTGATGCTGAAGCGTTCATTATTTCGCAGTGTTTTTCCTAGAAATTATCACTTCAAAGATAACGCCCCACTATCAGCCCGGAAGGTATGCAATACAATGTTGTTTTAACATTTGTGTGGGAGTTTTTCATCCCCGAGTACTCCAGCATTGTTTCCTGCGCACTATAAACGAAGTTTTTCCCACCCCGTTTTTTTTACCCGTCAATTTGCTATTTGCTTATTTTGAAAATGAAACATGTATCAGATCTGGTCAACAAAGAGAACAAAAAAAAGAGGGCAAACGTGTATCGTGCGAATTTCCGATTCCACCTACGGCTGCGAGTTGTTTTCGGGAAAAGGACGATCGTTTGCGATTGACCGAGCATGACCGAGTCTGACCTGTAATTACAAACCGTCCGTTCACGTCCGTACTTACATTCTTCGTAACGCGCTTCAGCATGCGGGTACCTTTCCACCACGAGATGGCCGCTTCTGGGCGGGAGCCTGAACTTTTGCACTCAATCTCGTACCGCTTGTCGGCGGAGACGAACTTCTCCTTTGCCATGATGTGCACCGCGACCGGTTTGACTGTGAAAAGCGAACACGTTAGAAGCTCATTTCCATAAGCGCGCGTGCACCGCACTCCCCACTCCGGGGTTCTGGTACTTACGGTTGACGTCCAGAACGACTACTTTATTGTTGGGCGGCGTCAGGTTCGTATTGCTCGCGACGCACATCAACCGGGCGTCCAGATGCTGTCGGCCAATGTTTGGATAGGACAGATGATTGACCGTTGTGCCGTCCGGTCGGGTTTCGAACGACTCATCGATGACACTGTTGTCCAGGTACCAGGTAACGTTCGGCCGGGGACGTCCTGGTGGTTATTGGAGAGGCGGCATTAGAAAAGAAACTGTGAGTTGCGAACTTGCACAACGGGGTGCCCCGTGACCCAGGCGTACAGAGAAGACCCTTTGCGAGGGTCAACCTGGTGTGTGTTTGTTCGGATCCAGCCCGAGTCCTTACCTCCTTTGACCTCACAGATCAGTGCAATGTCGCTGCCCTCGCTGTACGGTTCGACCGTGTTGGCCTTTTCTCGGCGCCGCGAATCGTAGATAATGGGTCGATCGGGTGGTACTGTAAATGAGAAAAACACCCGGTGAACAAATAGCTGCTAGAGTGAGCGACATGGTCTTCAATAGGTTGAGTGACATCGAGGTACGATATATGCTAGTTGCTTAATTGTTTTCTCTGGAGTTTTGAACGTTCTGGGAAGAATTCATTACACATTTACGTGCTTTGTAGCTATTATTGTGGGTTAAAATAAGGAAAAAAATAATTCTTTTTATCATATACTTGAAGATCCTCAAAGCTTTAAAACAATTTAAATATTATAGATTAATATTAAAGTGATTCTTAATTAACCTACTCATCGTGAAGGTAAAAAGGGAATTCCTTTTTTCCAAGAACAAAAAGCAAGATTATAATTCCTGTTGAAAAACTGTTTCGAATCAACGCGGCTTCAAACGCATGCGTTATAATTCACAGCACTTCAACGCACTTCGTTCATACAAAATCCTTCCCACCGATGGAGGCGCCCAGTCGCTTACCTATCACAGTGAAGTTTATTTTCAGATTGCGCGTGGGCGAGTTGCGAAAGTCAACGCGACACCGGTACATCCCTTCGTCGGAGAGTTTGATCTCGTCCACCAGCAGCTGGGCGGGATGAGTCGTGGCACGGAAAAAGGCCCGCTTGCCGAAGTACTTGTCCGACGAGGAGAGCCGGGCCTGGGCTACTTGGCGTCCCCGCACATCGAAGTTGTAGAGTGGTTCGTTGTCGTCCTCCTTGAACCACAGCACCATATACACGGCATCGTCCCGCTCGAGTGGCGTTATATCGCACGGTAGGCTGGCCTGTTTGCCCAACACTCCGCTGACCGTTGTGATGGGAACTGAATGAGGGAAAAGAAGAAAAAGGGATGAGAAAAAAACAAACCCGAACGAAACATTAAAGTGCTGTACATTACGAGCGATAGCGCACGGCTACCGTATTTACTTTGTCGTCGATAAAAGCAATATCTTAATTAGCGCCTCACCCTCCCTTCCATGGCTCGAAAACTCCCCAGCCACCCCGGTTCCGGGACCGGGGTTTGACAATGTGAATGGTTAAATTTATCCGGGCCTATCAAAATAATCTCATTTACGTCATGTTCTATTTTCTAACGGTCTCGAATCGATCAACATATTCGCTGGCAAAGCCAGCTTCGGTCAGCTTATCACCACTACGTCAATAACTTTAATTCTCTGCACGTTGAATTTATCCTTTGAAATCGCTCACTTATTTACGATACATCTAACCCTTCGTGATAGTTTTTGGAGCTCGTGGTGTTCGCCAACAACCCATCAGCACCGGTGAAGCACACAGGTGAACCTGAATACCGGGTGCACCATTAAAAGGACGCGAACCTCAATGACGTTTATGGGCCTTGTCCCAAAACCCAACTCCTCTTCTCCCTATCCCACCGAAGGGATGTTCAGGCTTTCCGGCAATCCGGCAGCTTGTGCAGTGGATTGCAAAACACACCCCCGAGTCTCAAGGTAAAACGGACACGATTCAACCCGGTGGTATGGGTGGGGCGCAAAGGTAAAGCCGACCCAAAGCATAATCCCATTCCGCACCGATAAGCCGTAAGCTAACATCAGTCAAAGGCGAAGTATGTAGCATGCTGGGCGACCCCGTAGCGCACACAGACACACACACATACACCCGAACACACTTCAGCCGTTGATGATTGGTATGGCCGACCCGGTAAGGATGGGACCACTTCAAACCGTGCACCGTGATCTCGATGGAAAATCCCTGCACATGAAACGAAATTTTATCCCACCATCCCGGTACAACCGATGGAGCCACATTCGCCCTCTCAAGAGGCACTCATTTTGGTTGACTAATTTCCGTAGAGGGGGTGGTACCGTTCGTGTGTGTGAGTGTGTTCTACCTGGCGAGAACCCTACACAATACACACATCACATTACGTTCCACCGTTTGAACTTTATTTTATTACACTTCATTGTTATTGTTATAGCGCTCGTTGTCGTTGTTAGATACTTTACACACTCATTCACATTGCCGGTCAACTTGTTCACTCATGGACACACACACGGACACCCACACATGGTACTCGTGCATGTAAAAAACGACCATCATCAATTCATAAATACCACCTGTGCCACCTGGATGAAGGGGCCACAAAATGGCCGGGCCGTGGGGAGGGTGGAAACCCCAAGCGCCACTGAACCGAAATAGTAGCGTGGCTGGGCAAAAGGGGGTTTTGTTTATTTATTTATCACTGACATTTTTGCTATCGCTATTCCTTTTACTTTATGTTTGTCTATATCAGTGATTTTTTTTTTCGTTCTTATCGTTGCAGCTCTGTTATTCTACCAAATCCTATGCTCAGCTGGAATGTTTGCAGGATCACTGAATTAAATCGGGCGCAACGTATCACTGTGCACAAGCAGCGTCGAATAAACAGGGTGAGTAGTTCAATATTACAATTCGTGTTTATTGAAATGATTGTAATTTATTACGTTTATTAACATTAAATATGGTAAATGTAATGTTTTTGATTGAAAATTTCCTTAAATAAATATTATATTTTTATGGGTGAAGACACATTTACAGAGTTTTGGAGTTCAAGGGGTAAAGTAGAAGTTCTGAAATTTATTCTAGTAGAATTTCATGTACCGCAATGTCTGAGACATTCTTTAAACTGCATTTAAAGGATATTTGTTATGCAGGGTTTTCCAGTTTGAATGACAAAGTTTGAGCTTTTTGTAAATTCTGTACAAATTGAATTAGAACGTGTCGCTGGAATTGATTTTGTTGAGAGCTTTTCGTGTGTATTGATTTTACCATACAAAAATGAGATTTTTCAATAATCTACAAAAATCGTTCTTCAAACAGCTCTCAGCGTTTCGGAGCGCAACTGGTAGATTTATGGTCATTTTTGGATTTTGCTAAAGTGAAACTAGATTATGCTTTGGAAGATTTAGAATCCTTCGTACTTACTCGATCTTGTTCAAAAAGGACCTGATTCTTTAAAAAAAGCTTTTCCTCAGATACGCTGAAGTAGCTATGAAAATGTAAAGATTCACATTTTACATTTCACGAAAGTAAATGTTATTCTATTCGGTTAATAAAGCTTAATTAAAAAAGCTCAAGGTACATAAAAAAGATACCCAAAAAGCTATAGAATGTTTCCCCTTTAAATGAAATAAGAACGTCTTATCTTGAGAGACTAAAAACAAAACAAACCAAATATCAGACACCATCATGTGTTAAAACCTTTGCTCCATTTTGAAGAAATGTCGGTTGCCGAACTTCCAACGCCGGGACAAACATTTGCCTGCGCCTTCGCGTCGGCTTTAATGCAATTAAACCGCCCCACAAAAGCCCATGGTACTTTGTGATACCGGTAAACCCACCGGATAACATCGCATAATGGTAAAGGAAAACAAAAAAGGTTCCATTTTCTTGGTGCGAAGGTTCTGTGTTTTTCCTTCTCCTTGGTATGTTGCAGCGCTGAAATGCTTATTGGTACGCCCTGGGAACGGAATTGCTTGTAAAGATGTCTAACAAAAAGCAATGTGGCATGTTCTTAAGGTCGCTTAAACTTTGTTCGATTTTTGCTCTCTTACCAAGTTTCCCCAAAACAATCGTTTTTGGTCGAGTTTGAATGGTGTTTCATAGGCAAAAGGTTGTTTCTTTAAAGATTATTACTTGAAGAAAGGGAGATTTTGGATAAAATTTCAATATTGGCAAATTATAGTTTGTAAAACAAAACCAGAACCAAACCCAAATGATTTGGTGACTTATCCTTTTTTTCCATGAACCATTTCATATGGAAATTTGTTACCAGTTGACGTAAAGTATTTTTTTCGTCAAACTGAGCGTCTTAGAAGAAAATGAAATTTCGATTAGAATAATTTTTGCTCCAACCCTAACGGATGGCTTTTTGGTCGAAAATAAAAGCTTCGGACGAAGGAAAGCACCCGCTTGACATACGGTTGACGCTTGGCCGTTTGATTTGGTTTTCGTAAGTCTTTCATTCCAATTATACCGACCCGGTTGTTAATCAATATTTACAGCGTACCTTTTGCACGGGGAGTGCGCGGGCGTCATCTGAACCCCCTCTCAAAAAAGGTGCCGTGGAATGTGACCATGAAAGCGAAATAAAGAAGAGAGAAACGAAGGCTTGAACCACCCTTTTTTTTCGGGCGTTTCCCGGTGTTTGTTTGCCACTTCCGTGCCACCCACCGGCAGGTGAATTGATACGAACCAGGGCAAAAGCTCGCTTCCCGGAATGCTAGCAAACACACAGAACCGGGAAAGATGGAGGAACGTGAACATGCCGGAACAATTTTAATTGCCGACAGCCCCGAACCCTGACCGTTCCGGGTGTCGAATCTTTTCGGTGAAGCAAGGTAAGCAAAACCAGTAACGGCAGAACCCAAAAAAATGCGGTAAAGGGAAAAGAAATCAAAAACAAACGTGAACCCACGACATGGCGTGAAAGCACCTGATGGACCTGATTATAGGGCTTGCCGCCTTCTACCCGGTGCCCGGAGAAGTAATAAAAAACACATACACACAAACACACAAAAATCGAACGGAAATGTGGCCTTCGTGCAAAATGGAGGCTTCTTTCGGGTGTTTGCAATACCGCACCGCAGTCGATTAATTAACGGAATCGGTTTTTATTTTCCATTTATCCATCGTTAGGTCGTCGCTGTGCAACCCTTTGCCCGTTTGGGGGTATGTTGTAGAGTCCACCATAAATCAAAGTCGAGCCCTTCCCTTTGTCCATCGCCTCACCCCTTAAAGTCCCGTAGTGAGACTAAATTCTGGGTGGGCTTCGGTGGAGTTGGATTGATGATTGAATTGGTAGGTTTTTCGAAACGAATCGATTGATTTCGATTCGTCATTAATTGTATTCCCAGGCCTGGCGGTCTTTGCCTAGGGTCTTATGACTCCAGTTTTCCCGCATGCACACAAAACCCCTGTTCGTGTTCGTAGAATTATAGCGAAACTCCCCTTTTCGGAAGGTAAACTGGATCAAAGGTTTAAATGGAAATGTGTCAGAAATAGCCCATATCCTCCAGATCCTTTTTTTTGCTTCTTTTTAGAAGGCATTCTTACTCACGTTCGCGCACATTCGTTTCGGTTTCATGATTAATTCACCGGTCCCATCATTGCGGTTTTTCGGGGCAAAAGTGTCAAATATTAAAACCGCTCATACCCTCACTCAGCCTCAACGACGATCAAATATTCAAACGGCAGCTTTCTGTTTCCTGTTCCGGATAAAAAAAATGTGCAATGCCAGACAGCATCGGATCGATTTACTCGACGAGTCGGCAAATGTCTTAACCTTTATCAAATTTAATCCATTGACCGATCTGTGATCGGTGGGATCTTTTGCGGTGTACGTTGAAGTTGTAGGCAGCCCGCATTTTTCTCACCTCCCTTGCCCCGACAGACCCCTCCCAAACCCCTCTACTAGCGGTGGAGAGTGAATTCTAAAATAGACTTCAGCATTAAACCCCCATTCCATACGACCCTTCATCCGGATAACCGTCGGACCGAATCGAAACTCGGTCAATATCTTCTTTATGCGGCATTTTTAGGATGAAGCAGCAGCAGCAGCAGCAGCAGGGGTGAACAAGTGTGTCGCAAATTTTCCTTTCTTATCTGATAACCCTTCCCAAAAGCCCCCCCCCCCCCCATCCAATCGTTCCTGTCGGTCAAAAGTTAGTGCCATTTTGCTTCGCGCCTACATCGGAACGTTTTGTCTTTTTGTGCAACCCATTTTTCGGTACGCTGAAACACCCACCAAGAGCTACTTTCATTTGCAACGGGAAAAACTTTTCCTTATTCAACTCGGTTTGATGCTGATCGTGAACATTCGCCCCCTATTCACGTGTGTTTATGTGTCGCTGTTCGGTGAGTGTGTGTTGGGCTTTAGTGAACAGCAGGGCTTCGGTTTAACGAACCGCATAGAAAACAACCGTGCCGAAATGTTGACCACCGCACCGCGAACGTAGGGTAAAGGGGGTTGGCAATAGTTGGCTAAAATTTATTGATCGTGCGAACACATAATCTTCCAATAGCAAGTTTCACAAACAGTAAGGAGCAAGCGAGCGAGGATAAGCGAAAATCACGCAGCCCTCGGGTTGAAGGTGACGCTGTTAGCATTGCCACTGGCGCTTGTTGGCACTCTGGTGTCTGCCTATGTTTTCTCTTGTGTTTGTGTGTGTGTTGCTAGTTTTATGCTAGTGTTGCACTGCTTTGCAGCCACTTTATCGATATCCTGTGCACGAGGTTTTTTGCCCAACCTCTCTCCCCCCCCCCCCTTCCACCACATTTCTCATGTTGGTGGACATGAAACCTTTCGGCAAAAAAGAGAGTATGATTGGCCGGGCTCAATGTCTGGGCCGAAAAAGGGAAGGTCGTACGGAGTACTTCACGTTTGCTTGAACGTACTGACAGAAATCGAAAAATTGCTCACAACCAAGAGGATCGGGGAGACCGAACGGACCTGTGTGCACACCGTACGCGCTCTGAACGACCGATTGGTAAGTGGCTAGCGGGAACCAGTTCACTACGGTCCAGAACGTTTGCCAGTTTCTGTTAGTATTCAGGCAAGTTTCTATACACCACAAAACACGCTCGGTGTGGTTTTTCCGGTTCGAAACGGAACACTTTTGCTACTTTGGCCGGTCGGTTTTTTTTTTGGTTTGGTTGCCACCATCGGATCGATCCGGATGTGTTCGAAGTGTAGAAATGGAAAACCAGACTGGTGGTTTGAGTGGTATATGTGTGTGTGTGTGTACTGTTGTGTAGAGGTTTCTTTGCCCGAACAAAAAAAAAAGCTTGTTCTAACCCAACGTTCTTGACGTCAGCATACACCAGCTGACTCACGTTCTCAAGATGGCGACAATTTGAAAATCTCCGCAATAGGGGTTTTTCGGCTGTCTGTACTACATCCGCTGTATGACCTGTATTGGTTTGCTGGATATTGAATAACCATCGTAGAAAACACTTTTGCAACGTTTTGAGAGTGTGATGCTTTTCAACATGGATAAACTTTAAGTGTAGCTTCGTTTAAATAAAGCGCTACCAGTGATACATATTTGTTAATAGTTGGGTGAGGCTTATTTTTAAAATTTTATTTAGATATTAGAACGAACAGAGGATGAAATATTGAGAATTATTGAACATTTCGAAATAGCTTTAAAATGTGTATTTTTCGAAGTTGTTATGCTGACAACAAGTTGCACCCCCCGAAAAAAGGAAATTTTCATATTTATAATGAGTTAAAAAACATGTACATTATTTAAGAAAATATTTCTTTAAATATATTTTTTCTTTATTTATAATTATCTAATTTAGTATTTAATTTATACAATTTAATTAATAGCAGTTAAAACATTTAAAAGATATTTTGATAAGAGTTTTGTTTCAATAAAACAACAAACGATGAAAAGTTGTTTAGCAATGATGGATAAAATGTTTAAAATGAAAATAACAGTTTCCACTCTTGGAAAAATAATCATGTTTTAAAAGAGCAATTTTATATTTAGAATATTTCATGTATTAATCATGTCAAAACCATCTGAATTCTATCAATACGGCCAGGCCGTTCTATCTGAATAATAGAAAAAAAAAACATCTGAATTCTAAGAACTTTGCATAACTGTTTGCTATTGATGTTTAATGGAAAAGAATAATGTATTGGAAGTTGCTAGATTTTGCTCGGAAATAGTTTATTTTTGACATTATATTTAGAGTGCAACAAATTGCTTTTAGTAGAATTAAGCTATAAAATTAACACCATATTCACATACTTTTAGCGATCAGTGAAATTTCGGCATCATGAATGGGCAAGTTTAAAGTGCATCGAAAGAAAATTTTTAAAGGAAAAGTTTCTCGATGCTGTCAATGTGGCAGATGTGACACATTTCGCCAAATGTTCTTCTTAACTTTATGGTTTGAAATGATCATCCTTTGCATGCTGTATCCATTGAATTTTTGCAATGTTTGAAGCTCATCAAAAATGGTCTCATCCATTGACGATGATCTTTTATCTAATGCCGATGATAAATCTATTGGTTTGTCCAAACCAAAGACTTCCAAACTCAAATAGATATTTACAAAAAACAAAAACCCTATAAAATCGTTCCGCTTTTGAAATGTTGCTAATAAAAAAAAAGACAAACAGTACAACCGTAGGTTAATAGCGACACAAAACCAGAAAAGCGATGCCAACTTTGAAACAGTACTGAACAGCTTAACCGGTGGTCATTTCATGTTTTGACCCAGTCCACTCACCAACTATCAACTGTACTAGGAAACCTGTGTAAAAATATATAATGGAAAGCAAGTAAAAATCAGCTCTCCAAAAGGGGGTTTCCATCCATGTGCCATGTGCTGGTTTGGCAAACGGATCCTTTTACACAACCAACAGTCGGTGGGTCAGCATCGGGCCTGTCCCGTAAACGTGGGTGAGTAGGAAACCATTTACATTCAATTCACAGCCCCAACCGTACGGTGGGATTCCCGTAGCACAACTTCCGCCCTTTAAATATGCCCTCCCATGCCGGCGATTCGTTCAGTCATTCATCGCAAAAGCTGCTGGTTGAACCGGTGTCCCAGCCGGGGCTATCTTTGCCCACTACCGGCGGGTTTTCCGCCTTGCACACTGGTGCACTGGAAAACTGTCCCCCACGAACTGATGGTATGAATTTGAGCTTTTAAATAATTAATCGGACGCTCAGTCCAATGCTACCCGGTACACTGCAAGTAGATTTTACCTCCTCTCCCCAGGAGGAGATCTCCAACCATGAAACGGGGGTCTGCAATCTCCTTGGTGTACTCGGGGATCACCCCCAAACCCCACTCTTCCCTTCCCCCTTGTCTGGACGGGCGTTCGGACCAACGTATAATCTCTGGCGAACAATCTAGTCAACGTTGACGTAGTCTGGTAGTTTTTAGCTGGCAGCTTCAGCAACCCGCCCGGGATTGTTGTATGCCGGTATTCATGATTTCTGTACCATTCCCTTCCCTTTCCCTTCACCCCCATCCACGAGGGTTTTTGAGAGCGAATGCCAAACACAAAACACTGCGCTGGTGCAAGCAAGGGATGAAGCCGGGAACCAGGTTACCGTGCACGATAAGCATCCAAAGAATAAATGTGGAGCGTGTTGCTCCTTTGCAACAGGGAATGAGGACTAACAAAAAACAAAACGTAAAATAAAAAAAAGCATGGCTTCAGCATATCCCGAGGCACCACGTGCCAAGACACGAGCGGTAGTACAACAGCGCCCCACCTATCGGGGGTCGGGGGGAGGGGTGTAAAACGTTGGGCTGGGAAGAAACGCTTAAAAAGCTTTCACAAAAACGACGCTCGAAACTGCTGCTAAACTTTCGTTGTGTTGTTATGCTCGGCCGGAACTCGTTCCATCCTTCCTCCAGTTCACTGTAGGCCACCAAACCAAACGGGCTGGCACCCATTCCAACATTTTCGGAAAATGTCCCACTTTTCTGGGTGCTTTTAATTTTCCGTAAAACGACAACGACGACCCAGAGGGCTCTTGATGGTTTCGCCACAAAAATGAGACCACACTCACACACACACACACACACATAGGCGCAGGCACACATACACATGAACGAGTCAGTGTATTCGCTTGGTATGCCGGGGACATGGAAAAGCTCCATTTTGCGCGGTACCAACGAGCAAAAGGCACGGAAATGGTGGAAAAGCAAAAAAAAAAAAATAGTATGGACACGATAGAAAGAAAAAAAAAGATCACCTCAACACGTCGACATGAATAAAAGTCATGTACACGGGACCCGCAAAACCGGAATGTGTTCGGCCGACGTTAAGCAAAAATTCACCGGAAGTTTATTTTAACCCGCGCTCCATCTACACCAAGCAGGAAAGCAAACTCCTTCTTCCGTACCGCACCATTCCTTCAAGCCCACCCACTCAGTGGCCACAATTCATGGCGCACAAGAACGGCGCACGAGTAGATTGAGCTGATGTGTTTTGTTTCGTTTTTGGTTTGGTTGTTTTTTTTTCTGCTTCTTGTTCGTTGCACCAACATTTTTCACCCGTCACATTCCGTCATATTTCCGCGCGGTCGCTTCCTTGGTGCACACTTCCGGTCTCGGGATCTCTACGGGATCCCGGGTCCGGATGAACCCCCGGCACGTAATAGCTTATGAAGATGATTAATAAAATCCATTATAGCAATTTATAGAGAGATAAGATTTTTCTCATTCGCTTGGCACCACCCAATCACGCTGGCGAAGAAGTCCCCCCCGGGGAAAGCGGATGGACGAGTTCTCGTACTTCTTCGACGAACCAAAACCCCGGAAGGTGGGTATGGTGGGTGTTTTTTTTTGCGCTTCCTTCCTTTCTATGCTAGTGCTTAGCGTACTGGTTGTTTACCGTGTTTACAATTAGGAATTTTTCATTACAAGACACCCGATTCGGGTCGTGTGCTTTTCTGGTTGGGTTCTGGGACAAGGTATATACAGATTTTTTTTGCGTTGGTTTTTCACCCAAAGGCGAATGTGCTTGGTTTTGGTTTATTTTTCGTGCTACCAAGTCAGGGTGAAGCAACAAATTTAGTGAGAAGATTGTTTCGCGTGAAAAGCTAACGCAAGAAGACGAGAGTGATTAGTGCTGGATGATAAGAACCCCCGGATGGATTGGTACGGTGAATAGCATACCATCCGACACGATCAGATAAATGAGCAACAATCTCTCGTTGTGCTTTTAGAGGATTTTTATTTTGTAGTTTTAAACTTTACAAATAACGTTAGATTGTGAAATATTGGTTAACATCGGTGTCATCTATGTCATCTCTAGAGTGCAGACTTAATTGAATTAGAGTTCCGCAAGTCATTGCGATAAAGTTCCGAGTACTCTTGTAGATTCGGCGGAACTAGCCAACTGTCGTGAATTAAATCAAGACTGCGATCAAGCTAAGACCATCGATTGGCTCTCTGGACAAAATTCCAGGTATAATATCATAGATTATAATTTTTTAAATCTCCAAGGGTGACATGGCTCCATGGAGAAATAAATCAGAAATCGAAAGAGCAAATCCGAATACGGATTGACATTCGATTCTGAGATAAAGTATACAGGTAGTTCTCTATAAAGAGATAGATTATTAATGCGAACCTCTAAGAACCGGGTAGCTCGAATCCGGAGGAAATATCCTTTATACTTGAAAGTTTTAAAATTGCTTTCTCTGAATTCTTAACCTTACATAACGAATTTCTAAAGCTGTGATATATTCTGCGTTTATCATACACATACGTAAATTTAAAAAATGAAAATTAACCTTACAAACGACTTTTTTCTCCAAAATATGAATTCCACCTCGACGGCCTTTTTCTCAAATAATCAACAGAACTTAATTTTTTCTAGTTGTTAACAAATGTCGTTAGAACCTGTGATAGTTTTCAGAAGATTCTCGCGACTGGTCCATGACTATTTAATATATTAATATAAATTTTAACTATAATTAACATGCAGAATTTATGTTATTCTCGAGCTCGTTTAAACACCTTCAAGATCATGGCTAGAAATGATCGGTTTACTTAAAACTTTTCCAACTGAGGTCCTGTCCTAAGGAAGATTGGTCCTGAATAATGGCAAGCCTAAACCTTTAAAGGTACAGTGGCACAAATAAGAATACTGCTGTTCAAATTCATTAATATTTTTCAAAAGAATTAGGATTAAAAATATTGTCCTTTAATTAAATTACGTATTTAAGTACAACTCCTTCGTTAAGATTAATATTTCGAAGGGCCTTTTTTTTCGTTCCAATCTAACCAATTTCATGTTCAACATCACCCTTTTCTTTGCTGTCCATGGCAACAAGCGAACGGTAGTAAACAATTAGAAAACGGTCTAAAACAATTTTACCATCTTACCCATTACTGATGCCGGAATGGTACAACATTAAGCGCACTATCGGGGGAAAACGTACTGGTTCAACATTTCCTCCGAACAATGGCCAGCAGCAAAGGTTAAGGAAGAGGTGAACGATATAAAAAACGAGTAAAAAAAAACAACTAAAACACCGCCAAAACACAGTACATCACAGCAAACCTCCGTTTCATGGCCATCAATTAAGTCGTGTCTTATCAGATGTTAGCCGAGGCTCGACACAGCTCGCCCTCCGCCGGGGGGGGGGGGGGGGGGGGGGGGGGGAAAGGAGTTTGTTTGCAGGCCAATAAAATCTTTCACCAGAATTGGAAGATTCGTCGACCGTTAGCGGTGGCCCGCTAGTTTATGCCCTTCGTGTAGCACAAGCCGGTCCGACGGGACCCAGGACCCAATACGGCGGCAATGGCACAGGCACAGGATCACAGAGCCGTATGCTAATTAATGTTGCATAAATTAAGATGCGACCATCGCGATAAGTAATTACACTTTTGTAGTCCCAACAGCACAACGACCACGCAATCCTTGCTTCGGTACAGGATTGCCAACACGAAACCTGACTGGGCGATTAGGCCCTGGAAGCGATACAAACGTCAATCAGCTTTGCAAAGCAAAACTGGTGAGTGCAAAGGATACTTTCCGAGAAGTTTCGAATCCGGCAAATAAACGATTGCAGAATCTCGTACCCATTTTCCAAAGGATCATGGAACGTACGATCGCTCGGTGGAAGTTGATGACACACTGACACATACACAAGAGGACATAGTGATGATGTGTTAGGCAGTTTTTATCTGTTTTTATTTTCCCGCTCTCATATTATTTATTGCGCAACGTGTGTTACAACATTTTCCGGCTCTCGCTTACTGGTCTGCTGGGAGCATCGAGACGTTTTTCACTCGAAGTGCACACGCCTGTCCACACCGTTACCGTGCCGACCGAACGACCAAACGACGACCATGTTTGGTGGGGTGATGGCTTGAAATAAGAAGATCCGGTTCCGTGGTCTTTTGGGCTCCCCCTTGAAAAACAGCCTGCAGCGTTCGTTGCTGGTTTTATGGTACATTTCTTCTGTGTTTTTACGCTTCATTTTGTGAACCCGCAAGCAAACGGCGAAGCCAAGTGTGGAAAATGTATCCCGTGGCCGGAAAGTGTACCAAAAAGTGTATCCCTCACATTCGTCCACCATTTCACCACGTGTGTTCTGCGCGTGTACGTGTGTGAGAAGGAGAGTGGGCTGTGATGAGATGAGCAAAAACATGGAGAAAAAAAACCAGCATAACGACAAACGAAACCATAGCCAAAACGACATACTGTGGATGATGGCAAAAGATGAGCCCAGTGGGCCGTAGGTGATAAAAGCGACAAAAACCCCTTACCAGATGCTTTCGCGGCATAGTGTAAGGTGGACCGCAAGCGTCTGTTTTATGTTTTGCGAAACTGACAGACCGAACTGGTTGCCCGTTTTACGCAGCATCGTTTCATTGGGGGCGAGTGTGTGGTTGGGGTTGTTGCAAGTGGAGTTGGCTCGATTACACGGAGGGATTTATTTGTGCGCTGAAGTTATAATGTTGTCGCGAGTAAAGCAACTTCCACACGACACGACGTGTGTGTGTGTGTTTCTGTTCGCTTCCGTTTACTGTTACTCATAATCCTCGGACCAAAGTTTTCGCATGCTGCCAGCTTGGATGCTTTATCGTACTGGGCGGTGAGAAGTTGTTAAGCTGATGATAAGGCACATATAGTTCTTCATAAACAGTGTCCAATTAGCTCGTTGTCTAGCGTAAGTGCAGTGTTTGGACGGTTGCAGGTGGGTTTGCTTTATTTAAGTATTATGCAGGACGTGTGTTCACGGTGGAAAAATGTTGGTGAAACAGTGGAACAAGCTAGATGAAACATTACGCCGTGCGTTACATTTGGTAACACATGGTAACGATGATCGGAATTATGTGATCTTTGTAACGTCTTGTATTTTATTTTATTTTATTTTAGTGTATTAAGGATTATTTATCATTACATAGTCTGCTTCTAGGACTTGTATACGATATGGATACATATATACTAAATGATTTGAGGACAAGGTTAGCGTGGTTAAGAGGTGGCTACGAAGACCGAGATGGATTTGGGTCACAGGACATTGAAGTCGAACAATAAAATTTGAGGTTACGTGAAAAAGATAAGTAAGCTTGTTAAATGAATAGATCGTGTAAAGTTCGAGGCAGCGAACCTAAAGCCTGTTCATAGCCGTGGAAGTTTAAGGAGTCCAGACGATTCATGAACATTCTAAAGAGTACTATCCCCTGCAGCTTAAAAGTGATTTTAAACAAAGAGGAAAATGTATTCTGGAGACTAGCCGTATGATAAGAACAATAGTTCTCGAGGAATAGTCAGTTTTGTATTTTGTGATAAATAGACGATTAAGTGTAGTGCCACATAAGGATTAATTAGCATCGTCCTTATGAGGAGAACGATCAAATGAATCAAATAAACATTAAGGAGAACATAACTGAAAACTATTGGAAAAGTAATCAATGAAACATTGAGGACACAAGGATATAGATTGGATGATGGACGATAGATTAGAGAAAGATTGGAGATAGGAGATAAAAGCATTTTCAGGTGTAGAATCGTTAACAAACTGAGGATTGAGAATGCTACCTTGAGAAACACCGGAGATAGTCTAGTTCGTTATAAGCGCTTATTTACTCGCCTTTAACTCACCTTCATCTCTGATTCATGCTCTGATTAATGAGATAGTCGAAAACACTTACTATTCTTCTTTCTACACAATATTTACAAAAGTGATCTTCCATCTATCTAAACAAATATTTCCTTATTAAAACTACCTGTAAAATGAACCTCACCCGAACATGCTTAACACTTCCTTACCGAACATACTTAATTACCGTAAGCGCATTTTCTAAGCACCGTCTTTTGCTGCTTCCCATTCGCTAACCAAAATCCACTCCCGGGTTGATTTGGCCGGTACTCTATTTCTGGAGCAGCTTTTTCCTTTCATTCCGAGTGCGCCGGAAAGTCAGCGGCAAAACATAAATCACTCCTTCATTCATAGCGCACGGAATAAAGTCTAATTTATTTATGGTTTGCTTTCTTCATTAAGGTTCGGTTGTAAAAAATCACTCAACCGCACAACGGTCGTCACCGGAGTGCGGCAAAAATCAAGACGTAGCCCTCAGTTAGGTGACCACGGTCGGCAGTGACAAAAGCTGAACTAAAGTTTCCACCGCTCTTCCCCGAGTGCCGGTTTTAAGTGGTCGCAAGTTAATGCTTCAACTTCGTTCTTGTGCTTAACGTTCTGTAGGGCGTTTTATGAATTTTTATCCATGTCTGACGGTCGGTATGGAACGTCTTGAAGTATGGTACGGTGCAGGACACCACAACACCGGGCCCGCTAGTTTGCCATGGAATGAAACATAAATCCTGTAATAATCCTATTGCAGATAAACCCCACATCTCCGGGTGCATGAATGAACGAATTAGAAAGGTGTACCGTGAGGATTTTGTAGGAATGAACTTTTCAACGCACAAGTCGTCTTATATTACGAAAGAACATGCGGCTGAGATGGGATAAAATGAAGAAAGGCGCACAGTGTAGTGGAAAGATTGAGCCGAAGCAAACGAAGCAAGACCCAAAAGATGGTCCAACTCATAGGAAAGTCATTTGCAATCGAGACAAAACTAACTCCTGCGCTGAGCGGTGAAGGATCCCGGCTCGGAGATCCTGCTCGCGAACTTCGCTCGCACCGATGACGAACGAACGATAGTCATGAGGAAAAGTGAAATTGTTCCAAAGTACTTTTGCTCACATTTGCAAATCCGAATAAATATTTCAAACGTCAAAAAGTTGATTCTCCCCTCGCTAGTCGGTCTTTTTGTTAAGGGAAAAGAAAGGAAACCAAAAATGGATCGCATTTTCGCATGGAAAATTTGTTCTTTAGCTAGTTTTTAGTTGAGTGAGCCAAAGTCACTGTACGGCATTACGGTTGTACGGGTGAGCTGCGAACTTTGCGTCAGCATTCTTCAACTTCAAGGGTGTCATTTCTCCCCACCAAAGGCAACGCTTTTCGGTAAGAAAAGCATAAGAAACAACCGAAATCCCACTTCCCAGTGTTGTTGAATTGTGTATTGTTTTGCGCTCTTGGATGCGGTGCTTAATTCAACGGAAAACGGGCCTTTTCCTGCCGCCTGCCAAAAGAATGAGGCGAAGAATGAAACACACACACACATGCACCACCCGGACGGGGTTTGGTGTCTTGTTGCAAACGCCAAACACGTACCCTTGTCAAACAACTCCATCCCGAGCAGCACTCTAAACGGCAATGACAACAATCCCGGCAGCCTCCCGGACTTGAAATTGATTTCCTGAAGAACACACGACATGGAACCGTTTGCGCTATGTTTTTGGGGAGGGTGGGAAAATCTCTACCCCCCAAAAAGCAAAACATCCCGAATGTCCCCGTACACAGTCCCCCCATTCAGAGACGGGACTGTATGCAGTAACAATGATACTGCCAATGGTTGTACCAATGTGTGCGGTTTTGCGATGCACGATGCCCGGCCAGAGAAAAGAGAGACCTACGTAAACATAATTAAGAGGAGCCCTAGTCCGTAACCGAACAAATCACTTGCCGTCCTTTTGCGGCAAAATGACTGGACTCCGGTTTAAGGCTTGTGGTTTTTGAAAGCGCGTGAGCGACATCCTATCACAGCATCAAGTTCGCCCTATCGGTACGAAAGTGCCAGCAAACGACGATAAAGGACGACTCGTGCCGTCGAACAAAATTGCCGTTGACTAGATAAATAGAAACAGCCCGATGCTCTCTTATGCTTACGCAAACTTTGTGCGCAATACGATGTCCGACAGAATCTTGCGTTGTGAGGTGAAGTGTTTTTGCCGTTTGAAGAAGACGTAAGATTTGGTTGGGGGGAGGGGTTGTGTGGACTACGGTTTTGGATCGTGGGAGGATATCCTTAGGGGTCCTTTACGGAAGAAGCTTTTAACACTCTTATTTCGCTCTCTCTCTCTTTGATTGAAACAATGCTTGAACTTCACCAAATCTTGATTGTTGGGGGAGGTGGGGAGGAGGGAGAAGGTGGTTGGGATTGGTGAGATGCAAAAGGACTACTATTGTGGCACCAAAACCATACGCAACGAGCCTGGCCCTTAACCGACCGCGTTTGCCGAACGTTCACTGCACGAGCTTTGGCAAACAATGGAAAACGAAACGGTGATTTATTATGCAGTCTGCAATTAACATGTTAAGAGAATTAGGATATATTATTCATCTGCCGGCTATTTTCTTTGTGTCCTTTCAGTGTTTTCGGCACAGTGTTACCGTACTGCTGCTGCTGGCTGTCGGTGACGCAAAACTCAGCGCAAGACGTCAGCGCATTCTCGTCCTCGATTCGATAACCACTTAGTTGGCCGGAAGCTGGCGGACGCCCGAAAAAGGATGTACGGCAGTGAATCCGCAGCGTCTTTTCAGCTTGACGGGTTTAAGATGATAAATGAGTAATGGCTCTCGGCAGGAGTGGTTCCTTTAGCCCAGGGGTTGGGAGGCACTATCGCTCTGGTCGTTGCAAAGTCAATCGATATTGGATATTGGTTCGGTTTGTGCAGCGGTGGAATGTCATTGTGCAGTTCGCGACTGCGGGGTAGGTAAGGTTTGCTACGCTAGAAAGCCACCAGCAAAAGTGCCTCCATGATTGATCATCTCGATCGTCTTGCTACGGGGTTTGGTAAGCGATGAGGATAAGGCTGTCCGTGTGGATATGACAGGAAATACATCATCACATACACCTGTCATTTGAAGGAGAATTTAGTGGCAGGTTAAGGTTTCGGTGGTAAGGTAAATAGGGGGTGTTTGATAATTTTCGAATTACTGCGATGGAAATAGTCGTTCGCTGATAACAGTTCCATGCAGTACATAGTAAGATGTAGTACACATAAGACATTATGTATGTCTTTTGTTAGATGAATTTTCTTCTAGTTACTTATATGACAAGAGAAGTATTTGATTCTCCTTTTCTTGTATACTACAAAAATTGAAACTGTTACTGTATTGTTGAACTTAAAACTATAATTGCTAAGAGATAGTAAAGGATAATAAAATCCTTGAAATCACAATAAACGAGGAGCAGAAATCCTAGAGTTATAACACTCTCTCTCTATCTTTCTATTCTTGGTTTAACGTCGGCCATTTTTGGCTTCTTTTTCTTGGCGTATCGACCTCTGAGGTCATGCCGGCCATTTCTGGCATACGAGACTTATTTTAACACGTAGTCGGATAGTCAGTTTTTGCTATAGAGAAACGGTGTGAATGGGATTTGATCCCCGGTCCTGCCGTGTGGAACCGGCTGCCCTATAAAACCATCAGAATAGCATTACAAGGAAATTCAGATTTGAAAAACGTTAATCTCTAAATGTTTTTAAGAAAATCAGGTTTATTACTCTCTGATGATATAACACTCTGACTTTTGCCCGTCAAAAAAGCAATTATTATCTTCAGAAGATATGTCATTCTTTTTGTTTTTTTATTACTTCTTTTGAGTTATCATCTTTAACAAGATATAATTCTTAAGAAAAATGTCTAACTTTTTCACCCTATTGCCTTTAACAAAGTTTTTTTAGATAAACATTTCATGGCAGAAAAAAATTAAGTAAATTAACTCATTTTCTTTTCGATAAAATTTGCAATAAACGAATAAAAAAAAAATGGTGGCAGATGGATTTGATCCGGTCTGTATTCCTATGGTGAAAATAACCCAGACATTATCTAGCAAAACCGTTCAATGCCGTCCAGAAAAGGACAGCGAGTTTAACCGCCGGTTCACATTCCGTTCGGCAAACGTAAATCTCACCGCCAGTCATAATTTTCCTTTCGCTTCACAACGCACACACCGAGCTGTGGGGGTGTAAAATCGCGGGCGCGTTTGTTTACAAACACAAACAATCCCGTATTTCACGTACCAAACGAACGCAAGCGGTTGAATGTGGAAAACTTTTCCATCCCGACAGTGAGATCGGGAAAATGGCGTGTACGATCGTTTGCTCGTGTAATAAGGTTTTCACTTCAACTCGAACCTGTTCCGCTCGTGCGCGCGCGTGTGTGCGTACGTATTCCGGTCCGTGTGCGATGCACTGGGGTATGAAAATTAATCCCTAATTGTATACAAACACACGCTTCGGGACCGGTGACCCTGGAGCGTAACACCACCGTACTATCACACCAGCCAGTAGTGTCAGCCATTTTCAAACTGCGCACCCAAGGAACGGTGCAGTTGCATCGGGAGCAGTGTAACCACACTGGTGGGGTGTTTCACCAAACCTGGTGTTGGAATTTAAATTAGAAGTAACTGTACGCTTCCAAGTACTTGTGGAAAAAAGTGCAGTTTCGCCCAGCATGAGCCCCCGGGTGGGGGTAAGCTGAGCACGGAAAACGCTGTGATGCGGTTACCAAATTATCTTCACATCGTCGAAAGCAAAAGCACAAGCGTAACCACCAGAAACGTACAGCATGGGGCATCCACCATAAGTTGCACTGCTTTGAAGTCAAACTACTCTATTTGACAGCTCATTAGCGTACGCTCTGAGCTAGCAGGAACTGCAGCATGCATCAACAATAAAAAAGCCATGTGTGCCTTTTTGGTTTTGTGTGGGAGAAAACGGACCAAGAAGGGGCCACCAAGAAAACACACGCAAATGAGTCCGGGGAGTGTGTATGTGTGTGGGTACCTTAAAAATAAAGCCAATAGTTGAAGTGCATCGAAAACTATGGCTTTGTTTGCTCATTCTGGTGCCCCTGTTAGCTTCCTGCTGCACTTTTCGTTAAACATACTCGCACAAGATCAAACAAACGTGTTTTTTTGGAGGGTAGAAGGAAGACAGGAAAACCAAAAAAAAGGGAAGGAAAAAAACGACAACGTTCCCAAAAACTTCCCCATACAACAGTGAAAAGTCCAAATCAAACAAACGCCATACCACGGGGAATGTATGTCAGGAGATCTCGTCCCGGGGTTTTTTGATGTCACGATGGAAATGGAAAGCAACATTTGCTGTAGGTAAAAGTTACTTTCAAAACTGTTACACTCTTCCTACTGGCGAGTCTGTGGACACTAACGCTTAAGGGCATAATGAAGGAAACATAGAGACGCTCGGTCGATTTCGTACGCTAACCGTCAGTTCAGACGGGAGTGTGCTAAATGTGCATTACAATGTTGATGACATTCGGTTTGTAAAACATTGCCCTCGCCCCCAAAAAAGGACTCAGAAAGGAGGTTTTGTGATGTGTTTTAATATCCCACCCTCCATGAAATGGAAAAAGAAACATAAAGTAATACTAATTAAAAATATTTGCCACCCAAAAACCTTACAGGAAGCTAGGAAAAGGAAACTTATTTCCCAGCAAAAGGTTGTGTGTGTGTGTACGGTTGTGTTGAGAAAAGTGCCAGCAAGTACTGTAACAAAAGTGCAGGAAATGAACTCTCAACCTGAGTCCATTGTTGCTATGGAGCAGTGGCACACACACAATGAGTTTAATATGGCAGCAGAAACATACATATGTGCTTAGACGAACCTAAAGTAGTTGAATGGAATTCACATTTTATTCAACATTTTATTAACGTAAGTATTTTGCTGTTTTTTTTAGTACCTTTGCCAGACTCTATATTTCACCACGTTGAATGCTTCACAACACTCATGAGAATGTGCGTTTTGATGAAATTTAAACAGATGTAAGAAGGTACATAAAATATTTAAACAAAAAAACCCTTCGCCATCGAATGTCCTTTGGCACGGGTATGGCAGCAAATGTCCAGAATGCTACCGTCCCAGTGATATATCTGCCCGGTGTAAGATCAAACATTTTCACCGTAAATAACTTTCCGCTTTCCGCGTTCGGTGTTGCGCAGACACCTTTTTTCTTTGCTTACGTTGCTGGCCCATTGTTGTTCGCCTGCGTCTCGTGGCGTTTGCTGTTTGTTAGCGTCGTTATGCTTGACTTTTTCTCGCAACGATTTAGTCACCTTTCAGCGGGTTCCAGTATGCCGTGTGTTCTTTTTTTTCGCCGTCGTACAAAAACACAACCCCGACACACCTTTTGCCTAGCCAGCTTTCAAGTGGCCACAGCGCAACCTGGCTTTGTGCGGGCGCGTTATCGCGAATTCGGAACGGCTCGAGGTCGGCCCAAGACTTGTGACAACGCAGAAACGGTAAGGACGTGAAAAGACATTGGTACTGAAATCCTTACAACCGGTGTGTTGAGGGTAAAACACGAAAAAGGATGGAATTCGGTAGACAGAATGGAGTGCAGAAAATTCACCTGTACCGAAAGGGGCTCAAACACACAAGAAAAAAACAACAAAACAAAGTGGAAAGCTTCCTGAAAACAAGCAGCTAAATGTCAGCCACCTGATGTACACAGGTGTGTGAGGGTGGCTTGATTTATGTACACGTGTGCGCCTTGCGTACGGAGCGCGAACGAGCATGAGCTGCCTTTTATCGCATTGCAATACTTTGTGTGACTTTGTGCTGAGAGAAGTTTTTCAAAAGCCGGACGCGGTAATGGTACCACGGTACCACGTATTACTTTGACTCCCGTCCCGTCGCAACCAAGCGCCCCGGTTTTTCGTTGATGTGCGGGAGTAAATCACGCGAACATTTCTGCATCAACTTCACTTAAGCTGGAAGTTGATGTGGAGAGGGAGATTTTTGTTGTATTCCCCATCCCTCAGACACTGTCGGCTGTCGTTCACCGCCGGGTGTCATAACGTATTAAAACAAAGCAGTCAAAATGTCCGTTTCGTTTTCATTCTTTCTTGCCTATGAAACATTCGAGCATATCTCGAGAAATATGGTTTCATTTACAATGAGGAAAAAAAACTTTACTTCCACACACACCTACTCCCATCGAGAGCAGTGATTGTAGCCTGAATTATTGATAAATGGCTCGTAATTATAATCGTTTGCTACTTCGCGGTAAAATCCCATTTAAAGCTACTCCTTCAACCGCCGACAAGCGCCTGGGTGAGCATGCATTTCCCGTCTCATAATAACTCCATTGCGAACCGCACTGGATTCGAACCCCGCGGGCCATGGCTTATCTTCAAACCTTCATGCCAATGTTTTGCCGGTGTACAATAATGCTACGTCGGTCTCGTAATGGCTTCATGAGGGTTGGATTCTCACGCCCACCTTAAACACTCGTCCATCAGGACGATGTGGCCGCGTGTTTTCCCCATGGATGCCTGGGCTAGATTCCTAATACCGATGGTCTGATTGACCATTGGTATGACTCTAGCCGGTTGAGAACGGGAGGCGGATGGTGGCGAACCGATAAGGGGCTATTAAAATCGTTATTAGTAACTGGGCACGGATGAAGCTGCACAACGCGCCACGGGATGTCATGCTTTAGTGGGAGCGGGAACTCAAGCATTGGCAGCACAACGCCGGGTTTGTGTGTGATTTGCTGTTATTTAGAAGAGGTTTCGGCCCAGCATGAAGTTTATTGGTGCCTGAAGGATATTCGTCGTGCGGGTGCGATTGTGCAGAGATCCGTATTTCATAAAACTGGATAATTGAGTTATTATAAAGCGAAGGCTAGCCTAGGAAGAATGTGAAGATACTTTTAAGGTTTGCAGGTTTAGGTCTTGTACTTCATGAGATTATTCTTTGGTCACAAATGTAGTTAAGAGACAAGTCTTTTATCAATAAAATAATTCTCTTTTCTTACTTTTAAAATCTGGAATTCGAATGGCAAAATTGCGAATTTCGAGGCAGAATTTAAAATTAAAATTCGTGGAGTTTTTTAAAGTAGATCTGTACTTTTTAGTTTGTTCTTTTATAAAATATTTTCAAAAGTTTCTTATTATTGTAACATTTTCTTATGGTGATGATGAAAATGCCATTTAGTTTTACTTTTGGGGAATAAACTAACGTCTTTCTGTTTTGCAAAAAAAAAAAAAATAATAATAAATTTGGATGTTTTTTGAAATTTTTATTTTATACACTTTACTCTGAAATTTGCGTAGAGTGTATTTCTCAGGAATGTATTATTTGCGTAATTCGGGAAAAGCCTTTACTGGAAATAATGATTGCACCCGTATAGGTATGGGAAATGTTTTAAACATTTTTCTAGACAACAGACTATTTATTACTTTTCCAAGTTAATCTCACTTTCAAAAATTTTCAACAGAAATATTTACAAATGGAAATGATAGTGAAATTTCTCAAAACAGTTTAAAACCCTGTACGGAAAATATTTCCATCGTAAACAATATAAACGTTCCGAATGAATCTGTGCTGTCCCTGATCTATCGACCATTAAACAGGAAAAAAACCATCTCTCCATCCCCAACATTGATGAGTGTCGTGCCCATTCCCGTACAGTGAACCACGCGTTAAAGTGACCCTCCGTATCCGGCGCACAGTCGTAATACAATTTCGCTCGCAATCATTGCGAGACAATTTGTCACCTCCATAACAAAAGGAATTGGCTTTTCGAGTGACACTGGCCCACGGGTAAGGTGCCGGCTACTTACTCGGTCGATCGAGCTCGTTGATTAGATCGTCCGTATCGGAGTAGGAAGCACCAACGACGCTGGCCATCGCGAGCAGCCCAAGCGCCATCAGCCGGTGCACGGTTGTCGTCACGGTTCGCCGTCTGCTACCACTCGACATCGTCCTTGAGGTGATGAGATGACCTTTCGAGTAGCGTGTCGTACCACGGCCGGGTTCTCCGCCGCCAGCGTCTTCTGCGCTCGTACCACCGGTGACGTGCTCAACAAACTGTCGTGAAAATGTCATCGCACTGGTGTCAGATATACGCCATACCTAGTGGCCATACGCACGTATATACGACCGGACCCACCCATACACACCCATCGCGATGAATCACACACACGCACTTTTCCGCACAGAAACGCTTTCGATCGGTATTTTTCCCTTTTACACAATGGGTTTTTTCCCCGTGACGAACGGTTTTCACCAAGCACACTGAAATAACGATACCAAAACTCGGGGGAGCACTTGTATTTTCACAACAAGATATCAATTTTCTATCCACTTCCAGTGCCCGCTTATCGCACGCTATCTTTTCCGTCGGGTAGCAACAATTTTCCTCCCCTATATATACTTTTTTCTTTCCTCTTTTTGCTTTAGCTCACTTCACACAAACTTTAACTGCACGCATGCGGAAACAGGAACAGGGTTATACGGTTGTAGCAGGATGCGGCAAAAGATGATCTTTCCAAATTCGTTGTTTATTTTTCCGGTCCGTGCTGCTGCTGCTGGTGGTAGTGCCATCGCATGGTGGCTCGTTTCGGTTTCCTTATCGCTAATGGATAGCTGTTGAGCTGTCAGCAAAACCCGTTGCTCTTGGCGTGGCTCCACACCGGTCGACACGTCTGAAACGAGGCAAGAAAAAAAAGCAATCAGACACACATACACACAGACACATGACCAAAAAAAAAAAAGGATCAGAATTAAAATAAAAAGGATGGCAAAATAAGCAACACTCGCTAGAAACGGCAAAAATTGGAACCACCGTTTCCGTTACTCAGCGCAACACGAAGAAAAACAAACTCCCGGAAATGGGGAACATTCCAAGAGCTCCCCCGGGGAGGAAACTGCCCCGTTTCAATTTTCCCCACTACGACGAGAGTGTCCACGCCTTTCCCGCTTGGCAGAACGTGGGTGTAGCGAAATTCTGTCTTTTATCCGGGGTTTTTTTTTGCTCTTCGTTTGTTGGTTACACTTCACTCCTTTGCTCACTTTCCATCCTGCGTGTCGCGTATTGAGAAACCACTCGGTGGTCGCATTTTCCACTCCACAAGATTCATCGTTAAGTTCTTGTGTTCTTGCGTCAAAGTGTTGTGCTTTTGCTTCCCTTTTCACCCTTGGCAAGTTCGCTAGTAGCCCTCGATTCAAACAGTGCTGGTGAGTGTTATTCGATTGTCTCACTGCTTCCGCCTGGTTCGTTTCCGTCCAAAGGTTGGTTGCGGAAATTCAAACACTCCCGGCGGCTGCCCAATGCTGGTCACACGGGTTCCGTTCGTTTTGCGAACATTTGTGAGTAAAGATAAAAAAGAAGCGTAACAGAAAGGGCACTTGAAACGATGAAGATGGATAGTTTCCGAAAGGCTAAAGCGACACACTTGGCGTGTCCACGTGGTGTAGCTTTCCGGTGCGGGAGTAAGCAAAAGGGTGACAGCACGATAACACGAACGGTACGGAGAAGATACTCGTTATATGATAAGGATTAATGGTTGATGGTTGAGCGAAGGGACACTGGACGTTGTACAAGCGGTGATGAATTGGATTTGTAAGTTAAATATACCTTATTACCGATAAGTTCTCTTAAACTTCTACAGAAATGTTTTTGTTTCGAATATAAAACAAATCAAAATGCATCATAGTGTAGCTGACCCTTTTCCTCGATCGATCGCTAAATTTAGGTTGCGATTGTTTCTTGTTGTTAGCTGCATGTTTGTATTTAAGTTTGATTTTTTTGAAGCAAGAAGAATTTACCATGTTTGTTTTTTACTTTCTGTCTTTATGACGATGATCTAATTTTATAAAGAGTAAATAAATAGAAGCCATCTTAAAGAAATTAAGATATAATTTTGTAAATGGTTTCCAATTCCAGTATTTTAAAGAATACAACAAAGCTTAACTCTTCTCTCGGGAAATTAAAGACTTTGAAAGTGATTAGTTTATAACTACTTTAGACAAGATCTGGTGCAATGATTTGATGGATGTAGTCATTCGCGTTCAGATATAAAACTCAAAAGGTTGTACACAAACACCTGGAAAATTTCAGAAATGGTTCAATCCCAAGTAGATTAAAGTACTGATGATGTCAAAAGCAAAAGTTTATCAAGTGTCTGAGTGCCTATAAGGAATGCCTGAGGGAGAAAGGATTCAGCAAACCTAAGAAGAAATTGGAACCAGAAATCGTCACCAAGATCTTAAGATGCATCAAAGGTTCAGCGGAAACTTTCGGAAAATTCTTAGTCAGGGAAGGATAAAATTCGTACAAAGCTAGTAAACTTACGACCTGGTAAAAGACCTAGTTTGACGAAACAGATGAGCTGCTCTGTAGTGTTGTAGTCGGATCGGTCCGACTCCGCCGCCAACTGGAGTCAGTGTCGAACTAACTCAGGTTGAAATGAAGAGGCGGGGGGGGGGGGGGGGGGGGGGGGGGTTTGTTAGGATCGGCTACTGCAAAATTTACAATTTACTCATCATTAGTCGGACTCCATCGGACTCATCTGGACCCATTTTTAAATTATCTCCAATGTTGTGAGGTTTGTAAATTGATATTTCTTGTCTGAATATTACGTAGTTTAAAATATTTATAATAAAGAACCAGAACTATATGTGCCTTATAAAACGATAGCAACAAAGCAAGCAATTTCCCATGCCATAAAATCGTCGAAATGTGCCAAACCTCAACTGCTAATCATTGCCATGATCAAATTCCCACACGTGAGAATCACGGCATACCCCGGATGTGTTCTAACCCATGCCAAACAAATCAGAACACCAACCAGGGAAAAGCTGCTGGCGAATGTTCCACCCCAAAACCTGTTCCCACCACCACTTTGGCGATCAATCTCTGACAACGTACGTCACGAACGATCCATTCCATGGGAAAAGGTTCGCGTGCCGCACAGATTTTGCCTTACCTGGGCCGGTGTCACACCCTACGCTACCAAGACGACAGCTAAACACGTGGCCCAACGGCCATTACCACGGTACGAGCAGGAGCAAATGATCGTTCGTATCGGTGGGAAATGTGTTCCAGTTCCATAAACTGTGGCAGGAATCTGGCGATGCATACGGCCACAGTAGGTGTATTTCAGTATAGTACATGAAAGGACATGCCGTTGCATAGGCATTCATTCCAGAAGTAGAGCATGGCAAAAGAAAAAACAAACTACCACACACACACACACGGAGACTGGTGAAAATCACATCACGCGCTGCGAATAAAATGATATATGGCGCATAAAGCCTTCGTCAGGTCGGTTGCAGTACGGACGACTGAAATAAGCTCATTCTTCTTGTAGCTCACGTCGACAAGTGAAACGACATTTTTGTCGACGTTCGGTACGACGGTGATGAAGATAACGAACTTACATATCCAGAGCACTGTATCTTAGCTGCTGCTGGTTTGCTTTCGGAATGGAAAATTCACTTCACTTTCAGAGATGTTTTACTTCCTGCTCGCAACTTGTTTTATGATCGTGTTTTTTATTTTTTTGCTGGCAACTTCATAACAAAACTTTTACCACCAAGCGTTCATTAACGAACGCAGCTATGGGGATGAGTTTTTTTTTCCCCCGCAAGAAACCTGAAACTCCTCTGAATATTATTAACTCGACGATTGTTCTGCATAAGAACGCGTTCTGAATATTTCTTTACTTTCATGATCGTTACGCCACCGAGTAAGTGCCGGTTTTAAGAGGGATTACATTTGACCAAATGGAAAACAAAAAGAAAAAGAAAAAAAAACAATTCACTCATCAAAACACGGTCCCCAAAATGGTGGCTGGTGGCACATTTTCGTCACCGATAAATCGGACCGATTCGAACCGCCTCTGAGCGATTTCCATCAAACGCTCGTAATTAGGTTTGTCACCGCGCGTGTCGTGCCATTTGCGTGCCACAATTGGTCGGGAGGGGTTGGTGCGAGTGTACTGTTTTTCCTACGCGGTCGACAATTTCCACGACGACGCACAGGGCCCGTGTGGTCTCTATGCTGCCAGGCCCTGCACTTTTGCTACATCGTGAAATAGATTATTCATGAGCATTCGCCGTCAAAAGCGCCCGGGGATGCTCGATCAAACCTTGGGCCCGGGTGGGCTCGGTGGTGCTAACCGTGAAGAAAGTGTGATCCGAAACCGAATTTTACTTGCCACAGCACAGAAACCATAGGCAAACAAGCCGTCACCAAATGCCGATGGGGGATGATTCGGGTGAAATGGCTCCCTTTCGGGCCACGCTCTGTAAGCAAAAAGGGCAGGATGCAGAACGAAGGGATGTGATATTTTCAGGCCGATCTCGGCATGAGAAGAAACCATCCATCCTGGTTTGGTGGGGCCAGTTCGGGGAGGGAGCGGGATGAAGAGTTTGCCCAGTGTTTCGACTTGCAAAATACTTTCCTTTGCCAAGCTCCCAGAAGACAAAGGAACAAACCGGACCCGGGAGCGCATAATTTTTAAAAAGCATTTCATCCAACCAAAAAGAAACTCCACCCGCGGGTGCTTCACAAAAAAGCCGGTCGAGCGATCCGTTTTGGGGACGCAATATCACGCGAAACCGTTTGCGGACCGACAACCGATGACTTGACGGGTGTTTTGAAAAGGAAGTTTGTGTGTGTGAGTGGAAGGGCATCGAGGTAGGCAAATTTAGATGCGGTTTTCTTTTTTTTTTCTTATCACACCACACTTTTCCAACTCTGGCGGGTGGAAACCACGATAATATTGTGTTTCGCGAGGTAAGTTACAATATTTGTCCTACCGCCGGCAACGGAACATCGGTATGACAAATTGTCGAGAATTTTATCATTTTTGGTGGTGGCGTCCTAGCGCAAAGAGAAAGATGGCAATTGAGGTGCGCAACAAGGGGTGGAAAACAATTGCGCTTAAAAATAGCGCACACATTACTGTTACATCCGGAAAGGTAAACTTTACCAACCGAAAAAAGAAGGGCAAGAAAAACAAAACAACCACACTAATCAAATTCACAAAGGTAATTGAAAAAAGTTAACAATAAAACCCATAAAGCCTAATTACGACGTTTTTTTTTGCTGCTGGAGGAAGAGAACAAAACCAAAAAAACTAGATCATTTTCAAACCATGATGAACCGAACCGGCCCAAAAACATTCCCTGCCCGCTTTCCCCGAGGATATGTTTGTGGTGCGAAAAGTTGCGGTCGCTAATCGCTCGTGAAGAGGGCGTCATTTCGGCTTAGCATTGGCCCCACAGGAGACCGCGTCGTAGCGTTCGTAGCAAGGCGCTTTTCTCGAATAAACCGCACCATGGCGGAGCAAGGGGTGGATGAGGTAAAATTTTGCGAATTTTCACCACCGAAAACCGAGGGCGACGGAAGAAAAAGAAAACGGACTAAAAGACAAGTCCCGCTGGGGGTGGAATGTTTCCTTCCGTTTTGTTACCGAGACGTCATAATTCGTTCTTTAAGATGGTGGTTGAGCGAGCGAGCACTGGTTCCCGAGTTGTATGTGTGCCCATTTTTCGGATGGGCCGTGGGCGAGCACTTAGCATTTAGTAGCGGTAGGCGATGAATAACGTCAACTGACACGTACCCCGAAAATGAAAATGGTTAACCGAATTAGTGTCTAAAGCGTTCAAGCGTTCAAGTGGCTGTTGTTCGTTGTACCATCGGTAGCAGAAAGTCGATTGTTTCTATTGTACGACGAACTTCTTATAGCAGCTACAGTGCTTTTTGGTTTTCGTTACATGACAAAAAGAGATTATAATTGACCATTAAGGTATTGTTAAAAAGTGAAATTGAAGCAACAATCAATAGAATTCATGGTTTATGACTTATACATTCAAGATTAGATCACCATTAATATGGTTCGTTTTGTTTTACACTTAATATCATTATTATTTAAAACTTTCTACAGCTTGTTAACGAAAAACAGAACTTAATTTTGTTTAGGATATCGTTTCAGGAAATTCGTTTTCTTGTTTAATCTTTAATTTGAGAAGACGTCCATCGGAATGATTTACATAAAGTGTTGCTGACGCAGCTATGAAAATAAAAAATTCTCATTCGTACGATTTCGTACTTATTCGAACTAAAAATTAGTTACGCATTAGAAGAAATTCCGAATATAAGAATAATAAGAAATCGAATAGCTCAAAGGAGTTAACTAAAATTCTTTCCGTAGAAAAACTACTTTAAATGTTGAAGAGTTGATGTTTCGAATCGACATTTTTTGCATGACTGTACGATTCCTAGTATGCATTACCAACTGGTTTTTCGTTGGAAATGACTCTAAGCCAATACAAACCAAAATATTATGAAAAGAGCTACTTCAATCTCTTACCTGTCAAGAAAGATTTCATACATTTATTTTTATGAAAAACTTGATTTTTAAAGATGAAATATTAAAAATAAGAGAGGGTTTTTTTTAAATTCTATGTCCATAAAACCGTCTCGCAAGATTTTTCATAAAATTTTATTAAGTCTTAGTAAAATATTTCTAGAAACACTTGGTATACTTAGGAATTAAATTGTTAACAGGTTTTCAAAAAATTCTGGATAATAGTATATAAAATAAACAATAAATATTCTTTCTAACGATGTAGAAAAGCTGATAAAAATTCACTTAAAACATATTCATTTTTGTCTGAAAGTATATTGCTCATTTTGATACATGTAGCAGCTGTTTTGCCATAAAACAATTTACATAATAGATGAAAGAAATATTAGATGAAAAGATAATCACAATTTGTTATTGTGATTTATGAGTGAAATTTTTTGTATCATTATTCTCAAATGGTCTTTAAAAATGTACTGTTTTATTTATTACAAACAAAACCTTATCCCCATGAATAAACGCTGTGGTTTGTTCAAAACTTGTCACAATTCACACTATTCATAAAATCATTTACCGAACGGTTACTCGCACCATATCAAGTGCGATTATGTTCGCCACTTTGAATTGCAAATTTTTTGAGTGCTTTTGTGATCTGCGGTTTGATATGAATGTCAGTTTCAATTTTCCTACTAACGATACAAAACCGGTATACGAGCATTCAAACAAAATAATTGCACAATTATTTTCAACCAAATACCGCCCGTTTTGTTTTGTTCCGCTCAATACATTCCACACATATTTAATGCACATTGTTTCATGCAAAAAAAAAGAAATGTTCCCCCATTTGGCGATTTTCTGTTCTAGAGAAAAATTTACCCACCGATGTGATTTGTATCAACACGTTTCGCACATTCACTTCGCAACTACAATCAAATACACATTACTGTTAATTTGCGAAACGGGGCTAATCATTTTGTATCCGTGGCATGCCTTCGTACTCCGTACTCCCAATTCCAAAGCAACGTCCACACTCAACAAGCGCACACCATCAGCGAGCCAAAAAAAGTAGCAATAAAACTATCATTTGTCCCAGATTCTAGTTCGGAAAAGTGGCAGCTGACATTATCGATATATGTGCTATAGCGAACGGAAGCATAAAAATGGGGGTCCGTTGTCGAGACGAGACGGAATTTCGCCCCCCTCCCAGAAAAAAAAAAACAAAACAAAAAAAAAAACTGTCCTCTTACAACTTGGCAAAAGCTTTTAGCCATCCACTTCAGTGACTTTTCCAGCGGAGGCTGTAGGCGGCGGCTGTTAGATAGTAATGACCATCTCCACGAAACACGAGCAGATACGGGGGGAATGGTCGGCAGTCCGCCACTGAGGCGGTACCGGGTGGTTAGTGCTACTTTTGGCATAGTTCATACATTGATGGCCATTGTTATGACTGCAATTAAACGATTATGGAACACGCTGACCGGCGAGTGTGGCGGGATGGGCGAAAAGATGTTTCTATCCTTCCAATCTGTCAGTGACAGCTGAGCTAGTGCTTACCGAACTGTTCGCACAGCTTGCCACAGCAAAAGGCAGGAACCGGCCGAATGGAAGCAAGTGTACATGTGTGACGATGTCTGCTTCATCAAGGATAATGGTCGGTTTCGTTCGGTCGGTAAGCAAAGCGAGAAGCGTGAAAGAGTGGCCGATGGTTGGTACGCTCGAATGATCACCATCAGCGTCGATTTGATGTCCGTGTTTCTGTGGGAGTTCAGAAACACGGACATCGTTACAACCTCCTGGGAAACAGTGACACAACTCACCAACAGGGTGAATTGGGGAAAAAGAAGGGGAATCTGGAGAAAAGTCCGAATAAACTCTGCTTAACAGAATTAAACTCATATTGTACGATATTACAGTTATGCTTCTTTATTACATTTTCATGGCCATGACAACGCATGGCACAAGAGTCTTGGGCCCGACCGAACCATCCCGGACCAAAGATGAGCCCTCGAATGGGTAGTCAATTGGAGATTATACTGGCTACGGCATCGTACCGGTCGTAGATTTAGATACCACCGTGTGAGGCGTCTGTTTAGGAATTTGCTCGTGCTTTCATAACCTTCGATACAGTGATGGAGCAAAAAATTGCTCTTGGGTTTATGGTGGAAAATTTAATTGTTTTAACAAATCAATGAGAACATTTTTTTCAATACGAGAAATTCCCAATAAAATGATAACAAAACTGTTAATTCTTATATTAAAAAGGACCGCTTTCAAATGTGGAAAACTCTCTCAAAAATAGTGCGAAACTTTTTTTCAGTACTCCACTGTACGAACTGACATGGCAAATAAAATTACCACACGTTTGGAGGTTTCCGTTCGCAGCTAGCTGACGGTGAAGTATTCAACGTCTTGCAAAAGATGCCCGATGCCCGATCGTTGGGCAAGTCGTTGTTGTTATTTCATGTATTTTTTTCTTCTCTCTTCATCCACCTTTTATGTATCGTCAGGGAAAAAGAAAACCCCACCCGAAGAAGGAAATCATTATCGAAGGATGTGAGCAGAATAGTAAAGTCGGGTCTGGTGGTGTCTGTTTTTCTTCCCTTAGTAACAGCATCCCCCGTTTAGCAGGAAGTTGTTGTGGTCAAGCAGCAGAACTGCATCTAACCGACCGCAAGCTACGTTTAGATAATATTTTCCTCGCACGATTTTCGAACCATTTTGCTTCGTCTTTTTGCTGCTGCTGCTGCGTGATATTTATCACTAGTGTGGCAAGTTCAGTCAGATAAGTGATCAGCTCGTGAACAGTTAGCGCGCGTATGAATTTAATTTTGTGCCATTTTCCAAACGTACCCGGTCGTTGTACGTGCTTTTGATTCGATTTTCTTTTACGATTTTACAATTATTTGCTAAAACTGCAGTAAGCAGTTGAAACGGATGCATTCGGATGTGGATGATCGATTTAAGGCACGTGCGAATAGCTTTTATGCCAGACAGTAGAAGATCCTTTTGCTGTTGCTAAACCCTTCCCTTGGGCAGCATGATTTATGTTCATTGTTGGCCATAATGATGCTTCCGGGAATGGTTCTGTGTTTAACAATACATTTTTTATTTTGAACATAGAATTATAACCATTTTTTTGGTTTCAGTAAAAATAGAATAATTCTGTTGAAAATTTTTTCTTCCTATAACAAGTGATGGAATGCAGAAAAATAATAAAGGCTACTCGTTCCTGTTCCGTTATGAAATGGTACGATATTGGTTCAAAACAAACCAACCGACCATCACACGGGGCTGTGGGTTAAGTACGAGTTCACTTTCCATTAACTTTTCTTGGAAGAAAGAAAAAAAATCATAATAAGGAAATCCCCCATCACAACGCGGGAGAAAAATAATTCACGCTCCAATTATTTTCCCACCCCAAAAACACCCAACAGGGGATGATGATGATGTTGATGATGTTGCCCGCCAGCGACAGTGTGTTGTAGGCCCAGACCTAGCAGTAGTAGGCAGTCAAACGAAGCGAGAACAAAAGGTAACCCAGTCAGTTGCAAAACGAAAATCATCTAAGAAGTGTTGAAAAGGGTCAATTTTACTACAAGGATTAACATTGTTGTTGTTGTTTTCATTTTCCTTTTGCGTTTTTTTAATTTTGCTTCATAATTTTCTTCCATACACTCGCACCATTCACTATTGTGCGAAAAAACACGTTTCGATAGCTTTATGTTTTCGGAAAGGATTTTTGTGAAACGTGAAAAGCCCATTTGCCAATCAACCATGCAAGGCGGTGTTGGTGCTACGGTGAACCAATTTCGATGGTTCGCCGTTTTTAAAGGTTTTACCTTCCAGCGAAAAAAGAATTTTAGTGCTTTTGAGAAATGCAGCAACAAAAAAAAAAAAACACTTGTACAAAAGTTGAAAATATCCCGAAGTTATTTTGCTATATTTTGTTTCCCATACAAGCCGTTTTTTTCTTCCGTTTCAGATCAAACGAACCAGGCTAACTTCAACTGGCGAACAACAATGTAACGATGCGTCGAGCAAGCACCATTCGAAGGAAACCAGCGTTATGGTTTATTGCAAAAGTACTGAAAATAACAACCAAGAAAACAAGCATCTCACAAAAGTTCATTTTTCAAAAAAGCACTACATAATAAGCATATATTCCGACTATTGCCAGCGAGCCTGCTATTCACTTTCATCTTTGCAGAGCTAATTGACAGGACCGCATAATTTCATTGAAAAGCATTTCATTCGAGTTTTTTGTTTTGCCTTTTTCTTTACGCATCGCCCCCTCTCTTTGTATATGATGCAGTTTTGCAAAAAATGAAATTGGAGTGGGAGAAGTTGAAAAGAAAGAAAGAGAGCACAAAAAAAACGTCATCAATTGCGGATGCCACGAACGCCATGCTTGTCATTCGAAGTGCCGTTCGTGTGACAAGCAAGATGAAAGCAAATTTTCCCTCGTGTTGTGTGTGTGTGTGTGCTCGAGCTTTTTAAATGCAAAAGGATACCCAACGAAGCGGTACTATTTCAATAGTTTGTATAGTTTGCTGTGAAAACCGCAAAACCCCAGTTTCGCTTGCAAGGACATCAAGGACAGTTTCGCTTCATTTATGGCACTTTCTCGCTAGTGTGCACTACATCCTCATACAAAGCGTATTGTGTGTGTGTGTGTATCGTTAAACCCTACAACTGCACACCAGCACGGCACTGGGACTGTATGCCGTGAGTCGGAATAATTGATTAGTTAATTAAGTGCTCGGATAATGATGTGTCTCACAGTCACAATGCACGGCACTGCACTGCGCATTGCACAGCCGTAACAACTGCGGACCGTTTGAACTTTAAGCTATTCGGATGTACAATTGATCCCCACGGACGTGGCCGGTTCGATTTGGACGACGGTGGCGATGAGTTTGGTAATGGTTTATCTACTTTAAACGGTAGCAAAACCTGGTGGGATGTCTAACTCCGACAAAGTGTTTTTTTTAAATTATTATTTTGAATGGAATTGGAATGTACAAAGCAGACAATCAAAGTCCAACAAAAAAACCATCTTAGATATAAGACCAAACAATTAAATGCACAATGCCCTAAAAGCCTCACAAAGCCCAGTACTTAATACACCCAAAAAGGTGCTCCATTTGTAGAATTCCATACAAATCAAACACTCGATTCACTACCGGAATGCACACAAAATGCCCAACGGTAATTCCATACGTAATCTCGGTGCATTAGCATCGAAAACACCAACCAAGCACCTGCCTGCAGCTACGTGGGGACAAACGTGCTTCACTAGTCAGACACGAACATTGCACATCTCTTTTGCGAAAGGATGTTATACACCGAATTGCATTTACCGGAATTGCCCGAAGTCAAAACCCAAACTACTATTTGTCAAGAATTGCCGGACTCCACGGTACTACCGCTCCATGAACTACGCCTGCACGGAAGTTCGTCGTCTATTAGTCCAGGCAGTGTACGCGACCTACGAATCACGTCCGTTGGGGACATGGTGAAAAGGTGGTGAACACGCGACTCACCATTTCTTGATGCTGACACACAATAATCCACTTATACACACAGACATGTGTGTGTGGGCTTACACGGTAGGTGACACAACCGGCAGGACCCCCCCATCCGGAGGCCAATTATAAATAGTTTAATCACTCCCGTGAGACCATCCACTTAATCGAACCGTGGCATGAAAATCTACGTCCCAACCGTTTTTGGTGGGTGACTCAAATCAACTTCCCCGAACAGGAATCGGCTTAAGGCGAAGTTTCTTGATTGTCCTCCGTGTCCAGAAACTACCGAAACGGGTTGATTGTTAATTCGCACCAGGAGGATTCACCGTTTTGCTATTCACTGCCCGAAAGACATTGTCGACCAACCATGCGAGTGACAATTAAATTTAATTTAACATTTTCAACCCCTAATTACTAACGAGCTTACTTAGCACAAAAAGACAACTTGATGCTGTCGTCGATTCACAAACGGGGAAACAGATGGGTTCTGTCACTTGGTCAGATCGATTTTTTTTCGTTAGCAATAAGTTTAGCTAAGAAAGAGCAAACAGAAGAATAAGTTACTCCACTGGAGAAGTTAACGGAAACCATGTGACACACTGCTTGCGACGTTGTAGACCATTAGAAGCCATGCATTTTTGGTACGATTTTCCATAGGATGGAAAACATATTTCATACAAAAATTGACGTGTGTGTGTGTGTGAGAGAGGAACCGGGTGCATGAAAAGCGTCACAAGACCCCGGAGGGCCGTCTCGTGTGGGCCGTCTCATGGGAAAAGTTTGGACCCATAAATCTTTTCCACGTCTTTCTCTCTCTCTGTGGATATGTTTCTCTTTTTGCTTTTGCCCATTCTGGATCGATTCTTTCATTTCGGAAGAAGTCTCCGGTTGAAGATCCCTGGGAAAATGGGTGGAGGTTTTCCCTTTTGGGTGGAAAACATATGACCCAACACAGGACTAAAACAGCCAGAGGTTGTTGGGGAAAAAGAAGAAAAAAACTTATACACACACATATACGAGGAAAAGCGAAAAATGGGTGGAAAAGATGGATTGTTTCGGGTGGGGGAAGAAATTATGTACGTGTGCTAAAAACAACAGTTATGAACGGTGCTGTTTCACCCCGAGCAGTGGAAGGATTTGGCCAATCGATACTTTGCCTATGTAAAAGAGTTATTTAGATTCCAGTCCGCGTATGCTGATGTGTTCCGTTTTTTTTGTTCGTGTTGCTTGTTTTCACTGCTTGGTAAAATAAATAACGATCGAATGTTTGGAAAACAAGCCCCCGGATACACACACACACATATATTCACAAATGGCTAATAACCCACACAAAAACACATATTCGCATTCGTGCACGGTTGGGTTGGTTAGTTAAATTCTCTCTTCACTTAATCAAAAACGATCAAACGACCGCACACGGAACACAACAAACCTCTGGGAGTGAGTATATTGCGTTCGAACTCAAATTAAAATTTTCACAAAACCATCCCCAAAAAAACAGGGTTGCACGCAGTCAAAATTATGCCCCCAAAGCATAACCCAACCCATGATAGGCAGGAAGAAAGAAAGAAAAAAAAAACACCACCCAAAAGAGAACTTAACATATTAGACAACGTGTGTGTTCGTTTGCTTCTTTTCTTCGGTCGATAAGTTTAGCCGAAAAACTTAAACCATGGTTTTGATCGTTGCCGGGGCTTGCGGAAAAATTGGCTCATCAAGGCTAAACTTTTTGGGCCGTACCTCGCACGTTGTGGAAAACTTCACGTTTTTTTCCCGGTAAGGGAAGGATAAAGAAGGTTTACCCTTACGCTCGGTTGATAATGAAACGGATTTGGATCCCGGTTTGGGCCCATTCCTCGAAACTCTCCCCCTCTATATCTCGGTCATTTGTGAGTTCATCCAAGATATGGGAAACTTTACACGGCCTCGGTAGACTAGGTTTTTGCGGTGCGATCTTAATAATTCATCGAATCTTCAAACGAAGCTTTTTCGGAGTTTCATGGCAGGGTTATGTTTCTGTGCTGTGCGGTTAGACCGTTTGCCGAATGAAGCTGTGAAACGTTTGAAACGCTCGTTAACAATGCTAATTTATGCTAGCGGGTTTTTGGATTACCCGGGGGACGGTGGGAAACCGGGTGTCCTTCCTTTGCGGTCACTTGCAGGCTACAGCCAAACATTTGAAAGACAGTGGCAATGGTTTACCGCTCCAGACTGGGTGACGGAACGGAATCGGACGGGTCGTCACCAAAAAACCGCCATCACACGGATCACCGAAACCGGTTCCGTTTCGTCCGTACAGTTTTGGGTAAATGTTCGTTTGAAAAGTGGCCGGTGACAGCTGGTGGTCACTCGATCCCCTTTGCTTAGAACCAAGTACCAGTTCCCACCCTGTACCGGTTCGTTTGCATTCGGTCAATAATGTTTCGTGTGATTTGACATTGTTTAACTTCAATTACAGGACATTTTCCGGATGTACCACGGAATGGAACAAATTTCGATCGATACGCGCTAAGCCATTTCACTGGAATTTGAACCAGATTTCCACCCTCCACCTGTAATATGTCATCGTTCTCTCTCATTAGACACACAAACACACACACACACAAGAATGGTCGTGTTATTACGAGGTAGAAGTTTTTTTCCCTGGTCATTATACCACATTAACTAGAACATCACGCCAACCTGGGGCAGGCTTTGCATTAATTAATCGCTTAAAGCTTTTCCCCAACCTCACAGCCATACACAAACACACACACACACACACACCGGTAAAGTAGAACAGTCAATATCAGTTATCGGTGACGCTCATTATCTCGGACCATCAGGAACCTCACCCCATGGTCATTAACAAAACACCATCCGTCTCCATCCTCTTCGTTTCGCATTTTGCACGAGGACCCACACCGTCGCCGACCCTGTTTGCTGACCTACCCCAAAAAGTATCTCGTTTCCGGTTTCCGGTTAGAGGCGACGCTTTTCCGGCATTTTCTCATCAGCAGCGGGACGCGAGCGAACAATTTCGATTTGATGCGATTCTTACGGCAACACTGTTGATTTAAAGCGCTGTTAGCTGGCGCTTAGTAAAATACCTCAACAACACACACATACACACACACACACTAACTGCTGCACAATAGGAATTGGCAGACAATGTGAGCACGATAATCACCGTTCACTTTCGCGCTGGCACAACGGAAAGCTTTTATCCTTATTATGCATCCTGTTTCACCCGCGTGTCACACATTCTCCTTTTCTCTTTCGCACCTTCTCTTTCCCTTCTCGCGCCCCCACGCCACAAATGGCCACTTCCGGTTGTTTCCGGTTGTTAGATATTCCCGCCGAGAAATTCTAACCATTTACACACACACACGCACACAGCGACTCACGACACACACCCTGCGACAAATCCGCATATGCACAATCAGCAACAAATACGGCCGGTATGGATAGGCATGTGACTACTACAAAGATACTTTTCTCACCTCACCTTTCACAACCTCACGACAGGGACACTCTCAGGACATGATTTCGCAAATGCTGCTTTTCTGGCCTTCTTGACGCTTTATCATTCTTCCCGTGGTCTAAGCACTGCAATGTTGCAAGCTTGGGTGGATTTATTCGTCCCAGCTTTTGCCGAGCTTATGGCCGGGCACTACACACTAACAAAAGCACACAAACACATACACGCCGAACACAATTCGAGTGCTCCGTTGCTCTGATTACATAAACACTTCCGGTTCGCTGGCACGGCGCTTTTGGATGTGATGGTCGAATGGCGGTTGCATCAACTCCGGACTCGGGAGGAAAAGGATTTTGCCCTTGCTTTGGCTTATGAAGTGGTTCGTTATTTCTTTTCCCTTTCTCCCTGGACTGTACTTCAAAGGTGATTGGAGTTTAACACACATACACACACAAAAACAATGGCACAAGGATTAAATTTTCACCGAAAAGATTTTTCCGGTTCCGGGCTTTTCCCCGTACAGCAGTCTCCAGTGGGTTCACCTACAGTTACGTGGAAACTTTACTTACGCGCTTCGTATAAGCTTGTTGCTCAGGGAAAGCAAAAACACACTAATCGAAACTCGTTCCTTTCGTTTTGCTAGAAATGTATCCTTTTTTGTGTGTTTTTTTTTTTGGTTTTGCTCACTCGTTTGCACTTGTTTTGCACCAACCCGATAGTGGGTGCAACGGTGCAACAGTGGGGAATGAAGTATTCACGGCTTTACGAAATTACGCACACGCACGTCCCGACACGGCACGAGCATCACGATGATGTGATGATGTGATCACGAGCGTTACTGATGGAGCTAGGCGGCCAGCAGCAACACCAAAGACGCTGGGATTCGTGCGTCTCGCGTGAGCACCCGAGGGCGCGAGATGAGACGTTCGTTTTTCTCCTTTGGTTGGCCAAAGGGCCGAATATAGCATAGGCATTCGCGTTCGGGTTTAGAGCACTTCGGGAGCACGGTGCTTGCTGCCCGTTCGGGTTTCTCACGCAGCTTTTGCGGTACTAAGCGGTAACTCTGAGTGCCTGGCCAAATGTTTGGTGGGGAGTGAGCTGCAGATGCGTGATTTCGATGTTTGTTTTGTTTCCCTCCCGCCCGGAACTATGGAGCGGTGTGGACAAAATACTTTGAAGTATTTGAAGGAAATTTGTAGTTCAAATTTTACTTAAAGGAATTGTTGATTTGCTTCCAACTGTGTGCTTTGTAAAAATAAATTATGTTCATTTATCGTGAAAAAGTGATAATATAAGCTAGTTAATATTTGAGTTGAGTTCTTCTTTCATAAAAATGCATTGATATGAAAATATCAGTACGCAGCCTATTTCTTGTAGAGCAAATTCTAACTATTTAATGGAAATTTTATTTTACTTAGGATATATAGGAGCATACAGAAGAAATACGTTTAGGAGCTAGATTTTAATGATATGAGATCTAAATGGCAAAAATTTCAAATCAATATATTTACGAATAATAAGGTTACAGCTTAAGGATTGAACTGATTTTCATGCAACAACGTTTGTAAATGAACGAGTTGTAAAAATATATTTATTTATGAATATATCTGCATTGCTTTTTTATTTTATTTTACTACTATTTGAAACAAGCTGGATGTTTGAAGTTGATTTGCGATTACATCTATTCTACTTATCAGTTTTATGATTGTATTAATTGAAAACAAATTTAAGCCCTTAATAGCGGTGTACAAACATTCAAATACTTTACATTGTTAACTTAACCAGATAAAAAGGCAAATGAAGGTTAAAAATATGGTAAGCGCAATACTTATCTAATCTTATCTGAACGATATTAATCGAATGCGCAAATAGTTTCGAACTTTCGAGGAAGTTCCGTATTTCTGAACGTCAATTTTAACAATAAAAAAATTCTAAGATAGAATGACAATGGCTTGATGCACATTAAGAGATCACTCGAAAAGATCATCATATACACGCTTTTTTATCTCAACGTCAGCAGCTATCATACTTACCGGTTTCCCTTTTCCAAATGTTATTGTGTGCGCACGAACTGCAATAGTGAATCGATCCATCATCGATCCAACTTCAACGCATCCAAAACGCAACAAGCCTTACCTAACCTTTCGTCCAGCTCGATCACACGGCGCTTATGCATCGTCCTGGTTCGCATTCTTCGCAAACCGCAAAACCGATGGGAAAACAGGGTGTGAAAATGATGACTGGCACCTTGTTGAGCGACGTACCCACGGCATCCAGCAGGATGTAACCTAACCGGAGGGCACCGTTTAGCAGCCAGAAACGCAGCAAGATCGATCGATCAATGATCGAACGTTGGCGATAACAAGACTGACACAGAAAGCAGCACACGGAAGAAGAGGGAAAAAACAACGACGATGATGAACAACGATCGCGTTGATCAACGGAATCGGTTGATTGATTGCAGAAAGTGGTCCACACGAAGGAATCAGACCCTGCGCTTGTTGACGCATCTATAAAAGTCAGTTCTCGTTCACTCATCAATATACTTCTGCGATGAAAAAAAGCTCGCAAGACATCGGGACCCAACACTGCAAAGACTTTTGCGGGCTTCTTCCATGGGCCACGTGTGGTCGAGAGAAAAAAAAAACTGGTGTTCGAGGCACCCGCAAGAGTCGTGTTGGCAAGCGTGCATGCTAATTTTCTCGCCACTTTAGCGTAACCACTCGACATCGACGATGAATCGGCCGGGCTAAGGGAAACCGAGAAGGGAAGCATCCTTAAAGATGGTGGCACCTTTTTCCCTGCAATCGAAAAAGAAACGGTACACAAGGATCGGTGCACCCGGAGGAACTGTAGAACAGCTGGAGGAACCAGCAGGAACAGAGAGGGGAAAAATCGTTTGCACTGCACGAAGCGTAAGCGATATGCAATTTGTGTAAATTACACACCTTCTTCAGCTGAGGATGCTCCATACTCCGGTTTGCGAGAAGCGACATTTTTCATTTCCCACTTATCCGCAACGCTTGGCCGGGCACAGATCGATCACACTAGCCCGGGTTTCATGGCGAACAATGGACGCTTGGTGTCCGATACACTAGCACGAACCATTTGTTCCACCGGGACTGCTGAACGGGATCGTCCACGACCGACCGATGGGTGGTGAAACATTTTTGCGCTTGTGCTGATTTTATGCTGCATCGCCAACCAGCGTTGTGGGTGAATTTTGTGCTGCACCTAAACAAAGCCCCCCGCCAAACGGAGAGTCCACAGGAATCTGAAGCAATATTTCTTGCCATCATTGTCGAACAACTGCTGGGTGAAGAATGGCAACAAAACGAGGAGATGTAGGACAGAGAAGCAGTCATCTAGTGAAGATGATACCGAATGAAAATCCGTACTTTCGTTGTTTGCGCTTTTCTATGGTTTGTGCAAAAGAAAAGGATGATCATTGCATCAAAAACAGCTACAGATACAGCGCAACAAAAAAAAAATCCCACTAATTTTATGTTATTGTCTTGTTAATGTTTCATTATAACCGACGAAACGTTCCAGCACATAGCGCTTGGCAAATGCTTCTTAATCTACGTCTTTACTGCAAAACAAAACAAAATTGGATCTCCACGTCTTGGATAACGACGGATGCCGTGGAAAGGCTCAGGACGGTACATTCACATACAGTTTTAATGTGCTCAGATTAAACGAAATCGATAGCGGCGGTCTTCAAAAACAGCTTCGAACCAAGCCGAACCAGCTTGAATGGCTTTCGTTCAACATTGGCGCCAATAGTGTGGTGAGTTGAAAAGCTATTACGCGGTTAAAACTATGCTGGCATAATAATTGCTAGTCCGTATGATCATATAAGGAGTGGTTCCATTTACCACTGCACTGCTGGATGTCCGCTACTGATGGCGCCGAAAGGGTACTGATGGCGTAGAAAAAAGAAGAAAAAAAAACCCGAAACCCGCTAACCATGTCCATCCGACGGTGGCGAAAGAATCCTTGCCTCGCAGTCGAAGGTGATAAATGTGGGCCGGTACTAATTATTTGCGCCCCATCGAAACTATCGCCACTGTACGGGTCGCCGGTTGAAGTGCGAACAAATTGTAATTATCGTGTGGTCACTCGGTAACGAATGACGCGAAAGGAAAAATAGTTGGCCCGAGCTGGCTTAAGAAACAGCAACAGTGAAGCCAAGAACCTCGATGCTGGTCGAGCAAACAGGTGTTTTTGCACAATATTTTCCACTTCGTCTCTTTCCATCCATTCCTTTTTCTTCCTTTGCCGTGATACAATCCGGTTCGTCTTGTCTTATCAAGTTATCGCATTGCACGTTTGATTTTTATTCACCCTGATTTGCATACGGGGCCCGTTCGCTCCTTTATCGGATCTCAATTTCGATGAATATGCAAAATAGCGGCAAACGCTAACAGGTTCTGGTAATAAATATTTTGCCACAAAAGAGGCACATAAAACGCGAGAACGAGTCGGTATTGTCTGTTGGGAGATGGTTTGTTTTAGAATGCGTTGGTAAAATGGGGTTTTAAATTTTTGCACTAAAATCACAAACTCAGTTGGAATGATCATTATTTAATCACTTATGAAAGTGCGTGATGGTTTTGTGTGTCACTTATTTTGTGTTCCGAGAACGGATACGTTCCCGGGTTTTAATTTCTTTAATACTATTAAGTGGTATTAAACACTTGGAAACGTAGCAATAACAGCATTCCGTCGATGTACGATATGTTTCAATTTGCAAAATAACTTTTCGAGGACCACTTGCAATTTAAGACACTTTCATTTGGCTTTATGACGAAAACGCGGGGGGAGGGGGCGTGAAAGGAGATCAAATGTTAAATCCACACAATAACACGGTGCTGTTTTCGCGAAAGATGCGTCAGCTCGTAACAACCATTCGGATCGAATAGGGGGGCGGTGGACGGCCCGCTGTGATGGTGGTGTGTGAACGATAAACTTGTTTTCCACTCACAGCACAGGGCACGCTTGTTATTTTGTGAAGCACTCAGGACAACACACTCAGGGTAAACGTACAAGTTGTACGCACTGCATGTCATCTTTTAAGTTGAAATATCATCTACGAAGCTTATGGATTTCGCATCGAGCATAGCAGCAGATGGCATTTCGGGTGGAGTAATTTATCGTTAACTGGCTCGAGTGTGTTTTTGTGCTAATATTGATTTTTGATTGATGGGTTGTAAACATTTTTATATTATTTACAATGCTAGCAAAACGTTTCGTGTGCGTCCGAAGTGTTTTATAACTTTATTTTCGAATGTATATTTTGTTGTATTTTTTATCTCTTCGTAAGTTGAATCTCCGTGAATTGTTACTGAACTGAAGCATTAAAAATCAGCTAAAGATGTTGTAAGTCTTCGATAGGAAAAAAGTCATAAATTGTTCTTTATTACCGTTTAATAAAGACAGTACGAAAGCTCGCATTTTGCCCTTATTTATACAGATTTTCTCTCACACGGCCATTTTCTCGATTTGTGTAACATTATTCCATCTCGGGAACTCATGATAAGCTCTTAATCCTAACTTGCTATAAAAATCGATGCTATAATGTTCTGGAATTATCACGCAAACAGCATTTAAATAACATTTTAAGCACAAATCCTTTCAAACAAAGTTAGAAAAAATATTTTCTGTTTTTTTTTTAATTTTCGTTACTTTTGTTATCAATTGTCACTCCTTTCAATCGATTGTAATTTGTCCTATTCCTTGCATATTTACTTTTTTCTTACTAAGTATTTTTTTTAATCTTATTCCTTATTATAATAAAATTAGTGAAAGTATTCTTATTTTCTCTTTCGCTTTATTATTTGGGTAGTTTTTGAATATTCCACGTTTTCACTCACAATTAAACTCATGCCATCGCAGTACCAAGTACTTTCACAGGCGCCGCACACACTGCGGCCACTGCCAGCTGTTGCCCGGTCCAGGCAGAGAAACGTGCCTCTACGCCCAGTGTGGTACCATAATTGTTTTTCTTTTTCCCCCTATATGCAGTACAGGAAACATCCTGTGACACCATGATGGCTGATGGTGATGATACCCATACCGTGCCGCATTAAAAGTTTCGCACACATTCCACTTTACACACCCACTATACGGGCACGGCCGGACATTGCCCGGTGCATGTAAGTGATGCTTCGAATGGGGATTTAATTAAAATTTAATTTTTAAATAATTGTTTCATTTCATGTTTTCTCGGGCCGATCCCGCGTCGTAGGCAAAATCGTATGCACTGGGTTGACCAATGGCACGGCAATGCACCTGTGCCTCGATTAACGGCGTTAATGGGTTTTGTGCCATGGCCAATTCTTTTCGCACGCTTGCCCACCGGGTAAAGTGTGAAGGGATTTGTTCACTAAAAGAGTTTTAATGTTTTGTGGTTCGTAATGGGTTTTTTTTCTGTGTCGCCGTTGTTGCTCGTTTACGGCTCAAACGTTGGTGATTCGATTTTAATTGATAATTGATCCATTGTCAATTGACAATGATTTAAACACACACACAGACACACATCCATACAGACGTGCGACAGAGTAACGATTCACGATTTATGACTATTTGGGGGTTGATTTTCATAGTTGATGCTGTCAGAAGTGATCGCCCAACCGGCAATGGTAAAGTGTTTTGATGTACAATTAATGAACGTCGAATTGCCTGGAGCTTGTTGTTGAAGATGTCATGGTTTTGTTCAACCCTAAAGTGGATTGTAAATTAATCTCTTACATTCTAAAAATGCGTTCCAGCACGATTCTGCAAATGTTGCTGATCATTCATTTTCATCATTCAATCGTTGACCCACCAAACCGATGACCCATTTCCATGGCAGAGTCCGTGCTGCTGGCGGAAGGTTCGAAGGTGAGCAAAACTTTCCCAGTCATTATCGTCGCCCGCTAAGGCAAAAGTTGTACGAAACGCAAGTGTCAGCAGTGCTGCTGGATGTTAGCTCTCCATCTCACCCCAATAAACCTCTCCATCTCACCCCCACTGACCCCCGCACTGTCGAAAGGGACGAAAAGTTTCCCGGGTGCGTCCCATGGGTCGGTGAAAGTTTAAAAGTATTTCTTTCCGAATGCTGTGTTATTTGTGCTCTCCCAACTGCTGTGTAAAGGACTAACAGCCGGACGGAAACGGTCGCACCGGAAACGAAATGCTGCCCATCGGGTGGTACTTACTGGTTGGGGTTTACCTTTACCGTTTTTTGCTACTCCTGCCACTTCTGAACCGCCCCGGCTCGGACCACGTGCGGCTTAGTCGATAATAGAAATTATTTGATTATAATCAGCTTAATTTGATTGGGTAATAATCGCACGTTTGTCCATCACCTGGACTCACCCCGTATCCGGCCAGTTTCGTCCGTTCATCGGGGGGGCGGGCAGTGGTTTTGTGTCGATGGTTCTGAGTGGGGGACGAAACGCAACAAAGTTTTCTTTCCCAAAAGTTGACCCCAAACCAAACCAATCGTAATAGTCCTGGGAGGTTAACATCTCGGTGCCAAGAAACCGGAATTTAACCGGATTGCTTTTCTTTTCCACACTCCAGAAAACACTCCAAGCACCAGCTGACTCAACCCGTTTGCCGCAACCCAACCCACCACCAAGGCGGCCGGTGTTAAGAAAACCGATTTGAATTTAAAAGTATCGGAAACTTCACCAATTGGTGGTAAAATTCAATTAGTGTAATGAGCGCGGATGGTTGGTTTCCAAAACCGGGGGGAGTTCGATTCTCAACCGAGGGAAGAACGTATATGAGTCCTCGTAAACGAGGAGAGAGAAAGATATCGAAAAGGAGGATGAGGGAAGGGGTAGGGTAGAAGAGAAAAAAAAACAGTGATGGGGATAGAAAAGTTTTATACGGTATAATGCTATTGGATTGGTGCGACTGGGAAAGTTAGAATCGGTTTGAAGCTTCCGATGAAGCGTCAGCTGCTACGAGTGCTAGTTTACAACAGTTGCAAATGACAGCGACGGCATCAGGATTTGGATAATTTTTTGAGGGGGGTTAGAAAAGTTTCCCAAAAGCTTCTTCTCCCCAGCATTAGGAAGCTTTCCAGGAAATTGCTGAGTTATTTAAAATTATCGGGGTTTGAAATTAAATATTTTAGAAAAGTTTTACGATGGAATTTTCCACAAATATTGATCGTTTTGCTTTCCTGGTGCATAGCATTCTGTGAATACAATCTAAGCTAATTAAAAGTGATAATTAATCATGTTCTATTTTAAAATATGCAATATGCCGGCGATACTAATAAAAGAATAATAAAGTTTTGAAAGATATTTACTATATTAAAAAAAAAATAATTCAACATCGTTTAAAAGAAATGTTTTCTACCCTTCAAACGGATTGCGTTTGATTGGGCGAAAGTTCACGAGGTTTAAAACTAACGTATCAATAGCCGTTTGAAAATTGATAACAATTATCATCATTAATTGAAAGGTCTGTACTTCATTCTGTTTAGTTATTTTACAATTTATAGCAAATGTTTATCTAAAGAGGTTTTTTTCTATTTTGTTTAGGATGGCCAAGCCGTATTAAAACAAACTATACTTAAAGTCCTTTTAAAGTACTTAAAGACTTTTGATTGAGAGTCATTTCCTTATTTCAAAAACGGAATGCACCATACCCCGGGCGATAAGGACCTCGGTGATATATCCTTGTTGCACGATCTAGAGTCTTTATGTCACCAAAGGTACTAAACCTCAGTCCTTGTTAGCTATTTCTCTAGGCTTCGCCAGGAGAATATAGTTGTTATGCTCAAATTAAATTGTGTATTTCTGTTGTATTGGTATTCCCAAAATAAAGTTGCATGTTGTATTTCATCCTGGAAGCATAATTGCGTTACGGAATTACAACTAACTTGTACCATAATTATCGTTCTTTCAGCTACACGAATACGTTTCTATTCACCGTTCACAACCGATCAATAATTGTTCCCACTTTGCGACGATTTCCGATGAATTTATCAACAACGAAAAAAATATGTTGAAACAAGTCTCCACGTAAAACGCTGGTACGTGAAATCGGCCCATTTTTTTGCTAATTCAATTGCACGTTCGTTTTACCAATTCTGATGTACTACGTGTTTTACACAATTACATTGCCTTTCGGCTACACATTGAGTGATTTCCTTGTACCTCTTGTGTTGTGCAACGAAAAAAAAAGTCAATTTAAAAACAGAGTTCCATCTTCAACGGCCCTCCCCGGCGTTTAATGTTTTGTTTGGATCAGAAAGTAAAACCTTCGATGCGGTACGCGTACACACCAGCTTAAATCTGGTGGAATTCAATTTCTTTCACTCGATCCCAAAACCCAGCGGCGGCTCTCATCCGCTCCGTAATCCGATCAGAAGAGGTTGAACGTGTGGCACTCGCTTCCTCCTGTTTTTTGGCTCTGGCTCCGTCCGATCCTTATCCCGTGTCCCGGCTATCGGGAGGTACACGTACTTTTGCATGCGTTGTTGAGCTTCGGTGTGTACACGGGGAAGACGTTTTACGCGTCTTGAGTACGCGGCCCGAAGGTAAGATTTGGGGTTCCGCTTTTCGCGCGCCTTGCATAAGCGGCTTGTTTTGCCCGTGGGCTCTCATCGCGCTGGCCAGGAAGTCTAGTCATCCATCGCTTCAGCAGGTCGCACCGACACAACCCAAGAGTATGGGTTGACGCGTTCTGTTTATGTTATGCCGCTTTCAACGATGAACCGGTCCCGTTCCGCGTACCTTCCGCGGAGGGGGCCCTGAAAGCCGTCCCTTTGCAAGCGGTTTTGATCTGGATCAGGCACGCGCGCTCCTGCTGTCCTGCTGTGTTTATGTTTCATTTTCGTAGCATGGTGACGAACATTCTTCTCCCCATGCCCGAAAAAACGACAACACCGTGATAATCTTCAAATCTCGTTTTGTGACCTTCGGCTTCGCGCCCTACGTTGCCGGTGCCAAACCTTTTTTTCTAAGGTCACCGTGTGACATAAGCCGGATCGAGCATGAAGCGGGGTAGCCGGCGAATGCCGGGAATAAGATTTAGAATGGAACGGCAGAGTGGTGTGGCCTGTTGATGGAAGTTTATCTTTTCCTTTTGGTTGAAGACGATCTTAATGTGCTGCGGGTGGGAAACGCGATGTAATCGTTGCAGGTCTGATGTAGTGCGGAGACAGAAAGAGTGATACAGTTGAATTTCTGGGTGTCTTATCGAGCATAAGATGCTAGTAAACAATTATATGTTTCTGTGCCTTAAAGTAAGTTGCTTAAATGTCGAAATTATCACTTGTTGTAAAACAATGTACCTTCAACATTATAAAATTGAGCTAAAGAAATCATTCGAATATATTCAAAATTTTCACTTTTTCTATAAGACTAACAAAGAAATTAAAATTGTTTATACCGTCAAAGACAAACCATGTTCTGAAGAGCTAGGACAGAGCCCTCTAGCTCGCGTTGCACAGAGAATAAAAATTTATCAGACCGTTACCACCTTCACCGAATCGTCAAGTTGTTATTCTAGCGTCTCATGCGTGATGCGCGTGTTAACATCTTCATTCAGCTTAGACCTGTTCACTTTCTCCTGTTTCCCATGTACACCGATGACTTACTACGTTCCACCCGAATCGTATGCTGCGGGAAGCACACGGGAGAAGAAGTAAAAAAAAATGAAACCCCCAAACTCACAAGACCCTTTTGGAGAAAGAGACAACGGCCGGAAAACCGATTATACCACGTGCTACACGCCTATCAGGTTTGTGAGGATGTCTTCCTCTCCACACGCACACGTAGCATCGATGTCAACGGCACATTCAATCAAGGTTCCCTTACGCTTCCAATTCTCCGCTACTCCAACCCTATCACCGAGGAGGCAATGTTGTACTCCGATTAGCGTGAAATGTTATTAAAATTGTTTACAAGACACAAAACACCGCATCGCAGGGTTTTTTGGGAAGACGAGGATGGAGTTACGGTCGTGACGGTTTCGCCCAAACCTCCCCCCCAAGGTATCTCATTTGCGGTGCGGCAACGGTCATGAAGATATTGGAACGGATTACTGTCCAAACGTGTTTCGGCACCGTACCGTACGAAGATACCGCCACATCGGCATGTGCTATGCATGGACACGTTTGAAAACTCCCGTGAACAGAGTGGAGGGAAACTCTTGAAAACTCCGTAAACCGAAAATGCGGCAAATGCGGTACCGGCACCACACGCGGTACACCGTCCGTGTATGTACCGAGGGCGCACCGGATCGTTTTCCAAGGGCGATGAGGTTAACGCTACGGCAAACCCGACCAACCGATGGCTTTAGAGGATTTTCACTTTAAAGGGTGAAGATTTTCTTAATTGGTCACCGCATGCATCGGGTTTTTGATTTCTCAATCGGGCGCCCGATTGGGTGGACGTCCGACGAAGGATGGAGAACTGAGTTCCCACTGCCGGAACATGTGTATGTGAGGTTTTGGGGAGGAAATTAAGAAACGATATTATTTTTATCTGTGAAACACTTTCCGGCACACGCTTAGTAAGGGAGTTGGTGGTGAATCACCGGGAATTGATTTCGGTCCGTTGCGGTATCGTTTAGCTTAACGATGGGTGATAAATTTATAAGCCCGTTGGTTGGTGACGATTGGCACATTTGGTTCGGAGTCGATTTATTGCTCATTTGATTGTATTTATGGTTTGGGGGCCGGATTAAACACTATCTATGCGCCATCAAAGTGCATTAAACAATAACGGATGAAATCAATTGAATCATTTTGGTGTATGTTAGAAAAAGTGGGTTGTTTGTAATGTTTAAATAAAATTAATTCGCTTTCTCTTAATTTTATGAAATCATATTGCTTTAGGTATCTGCTCTACGAAGCTTACTTTATAAAGATATCTAAACATTATACAAATCTTCAAATTTTCGATCAGATTTCCACTAATAACACTCTTTGAAAATCCTGAAAAAGTATCAGGAATATTTAAACTGATTATTAAATTTATTAAACTCATGTGCTTTACTAAACCAAAACTGTTTAATTTGCCTGAAAAAAATGACAAAAACAATAGTCAAATAAACAAAATGGAGATTTTTATTTTAAAAAATTTGAACCAATCAATGAACATATTAACAAACAATCTAGCTAAGTAGTAAAGCTACAAAGCATAATTATTAAAAAATATTACAACACTTCAAACACTCTTACAAAACCTAAAATTGGATCTCATTCTGGAATGCAACACAAAACCCAAAAACCATTCACTCTGCTTAACGTCATAATCTTCGAAGGTTCTGTACATTTCAGAACAGCGCTCTCACATTAGTGGGTCCAATTCCAAATCTAATTATTCTTCCATTTTTGGCAACCTTCTGTTGCCTCCGCTTCCGTTTTTTGTTCCATTTCACGGAATGTCAAAACGTAAACTTCTTCATCCGCAATGACAAAAACCATACCGATCCTAATCCTCCCTGCTTAAGACGCCTACTCGAACGCCCGGACACTTCAAATGTTCTTTTTTTGTTGTTGCTTGTATTTTATTTTGTCACACCACACCAAAAAGTATGTACATTATTGTCCCTAGAAAAACGTACTAAATTCCTTCTAAACGAATGGACTGAGCAACGTGACGGTGGCTGAAGTACGCTGCAAGAAACGCGCTAGCGCACAAAGGCATGGCCAATCTCACGGTTTTTGTATCCAAAAGGAAGATGTGTGGGAGGAAGGAGGATGAAGGTTTTCTGTGCGTTTCGCATTCCCATCCAAAAAGGTGGTAAAACCGCCGCATCAATTATTTATTTCATAACAACACCGATCGCATTGCATAAATTACGCCAATGAATAATAAACAGGGCAAAACAGGGACGACTATTGTGAGCAGGCCGGAGCGGAAATGCCTCTACGAATCTGCCACGATTCCAAAACCATCAAGAAGACAATCTGCGCCCGCGGGATTAGTGAAGGTATTTCGCGGACATTCGTTTGTTCGTACGGCGGGTTTACTTTTTTTTCTTGCTCCTTCTGGCAAATGTCATCTCCCACCGGAGATCAGGAAAACGAGGGAGTCTGTAAGATGAAAAAAAAGACAACCACCTAATGAACGCACCCACTAAAAAGGCAGGCCTTAAGAAATTAGCAAACCATCCCTTACCATCGGAAGCCATTTCGTGCAACATAAAACTCCGAAGAAAGTTGCGCTTCTGCTTCATGCTGGAAAGGAAAGGGGAAGGAGGAGGACCATAATTCCGGTGCATAAATTAGTCGACCCAACAATCAAGGTGGACAAAGGGCTTAACAGTTGCGGATGATTTGCCCTGCGTTACGATTCCGATGGGTGCAAAAAAAAAGTGGAACCGCTTCCCTGCCAAACAATTCCAGATTGTCAGAACTGTAATCTGCGCTTTGCCAACTTGCTAATGAGCGGCTTAGTGTGATGATGGTTTTATGCGACAAAAAGTACATCTTTCTGTGTGAGCTGTAGTTTTTCTTTCCGCGTGATTCGAAGAATTGCGGTTCGATTTATCTTTCATTAGCTTTCGATAGGATTTCCCATAACAAGCTTCATTATTTCGAGCATCATGATATCTTGAGCTTTAGAGGTCAGATGTTAGCCAACTCACTTTCAGGATAGGGAACGTGAAAAGGGTTTTTGTTTGATCTCTTGGTCCAACAAGAAGATAGCATCAATAGCACTGATAGATCATGTTGCTGAGAAGTCCCCCGAGAAATCGCCATCCAACCCCACCGACATCCATCCTGATGTATTGAATTGTTTAAAATCTCCATCGAAGGTAAACAAAACACTCGGAAAAGCTTCCAAAGGAAAAACTTTACTCCCCCCCCCCCCCTTTTTTATCCTTAAAACCTCAACCGATCGGATGAAAAAAAACCCTTTCAAAACTATTACCGGTTATTTTTTTCCATCCCCCATACCATCGAGGTCCTGGATCCTTCTTAGTGTCTTCTCTCAGCTTCAGCTTTGTAAGTCAGTTTCTTGATTTGAAAACTTCATCCCCCTAGTGATAACAGGGCTTCTTTGCAGTTGCTTTATCCGGCGATGTTTCTTTGTGTAAGTGTGTGTGTGTGTGTCATGTTGTTTTATCCTTTCGATTCCTTTACATTGCTAGTGCTTTGGTTAAATTCCTGCATCCCAATGGTGCCCTCAAAATGCTTAACTCCCTTCCAATTTCCACCCTGCAACTGTATGACCATGGGGGTAGACACAGCAACCCCAGCAAGATGGGGAACCTTTCCCAAAAACTTCGAACTAGCTTGACCGTACAATTTTTCCAACCCATCCCCCCGCCCCAAAGTACCCTTTTCCAAACGGTGCCGACAAAATTCGTATTCTTTTTCGGACTTTCAAACGTAAACCACCAGCAAGCCAGCCACAACCGGCAGATTAGTATCGGTCGAAAGGGAAAATGGTCAATTTACTTGTGCGATGGCTAAACGCTGGTAAAAAGGATAATGGCGGTCGTGCGGTACCATCGGCCAAAAGTGGATCTTAAAACCACGTTCCTCCCTGTGTGGGTTGTGTGTGTGTCTGTTCTCTTCTCGCTACAAAAAGAGGGGAGATGAGAGCATGCCTCTGTTTTTGGGTCACTTTACACCGGAATGGAATCGACTGCAGCAACAAAACAGCACTGATGGAGGAGTCCTTTATTTTTTGGGAAGGATTCCATCACGCCTCGATAGGGTAGTAGTGGTTTTATCTCGCTAAATCCATTTCACCCTCAGCATTCCCGAAATCAGACAGGGTGGAGGAGGGAAAGATAGGATTTTATTTGAATTTTGATAAGTGAAATGTTATTCTTTGTTTCTTTGTACCAGATTGCGTACCGATTGCAGGTGTGTGCAGGTGCGTTAAGAGTTGGAACTGAAATTAAAAGCACCAGTCGACATATGTACTGTGTGCAAGTGTTGGCAGCTTCGTTGTGCAACCTCTTGTGCCGATGGTTGATTGTGAGTTTTGGTATTTCTGGACAGTGTGTTTGAATGCATTTTGTACTCGTGAAATGAGTGAATCGTCTTCATTGTTAGACTGTTAAAAAAGAAGAGAAATTTTCTTTATTGATTATCTTAGACCATTAAGCTAACGCCGGCCTGCAAAAGAAAGATCTTAAAAGAATACCTGCAAAACATAAAAGTAAAGAAATACGAGAATTCGCAAAAATAAAAGTCTTGTTTAAAAACATTACAAACAAAAATATACAAACAAACATTAAAAACGTTGTACATTGTACAGACTTCAAACTTTGATTCACTGTCAAAGTAATTAAATAGGTTAAAATTGACATCGGCTGTTCGACTAATGTGGAAAAGCTCCCACTAGACTCAAAATTTGTCGGTCAGAAAGCGTCCTAGGCCTTAAAATGCTACTAAGTAATTTAAAGTTTAACATTTATAGAATATACTGACTTCCAAATAAAATAAAACATGAAGCACGATAGAACAGAAGAAGTAAAATTACACTTAATTGATAACGAATATTTCAATTTTGTATTACTTTGTTGGAATTCATCCGATGTTCCAGGGAATTCTGGACATGAACGGACAATACAGATCTTTTATATTAAACGGAAGTCTTCGAAGGCTTTTGCTAAAAGATTATTAAGAAACTCCTAAGAGTAACTAAGAGAAATTAAGTATAAGAAGAGATTAATAAGAAGATGTAGTTCGAGTGAAATATTTCTTTGCTTACTTCGTAACAACGTCCACAACTCCATGGAGCTTCCTCAAAACATTGCTATTTCACCACTGAACGGAACGTGGCACTGGGCTAATCCCACTGTGCGTAAAAGAGCATAATGGGTACAGCTCCGATTGCTCCCGTACAGTTAATCGTTCGACCTCTAGCCATTGTGCTAGTAGGTGGATGGAAACGCTGCTAAATTGATAGTGTCCCCCCATTCGAGCACTGGCATCCATAGTGCTCTGCTATCACGATTGCCATCACCAGCATCAGCAGCATCAAACGCTTGACACTCGTTGACCTGGGCTATATTACGCAATGTATATATTCTACCTTGCGAGTTGTGTGGGCTGTTTGTTTACCACCTCCATATATACAGGGTACTATTTACATTCACTCAATTTCCACATCCACACAGCTTCCCCCAACACACCGACTAATGCACACACTAAGCACACCTGCGCACGTCGGAAGATACGAGGATCTGTTGGGCCGATACCATGCATTCATACATTGGTACGAGCTAGATACTGATGCGGCATTAATGGAAAATGGATAGAGAATCTCTCAGATATTCGAGATCGTGTCCCCAGCCAAACGACCAATGTGCGTATGAGGGAAGCTTCTTTTTTTTTCAACGCCCCCTCCTAATGAGCTTTTTATCTGATTTTAGCTCTGGTCGCTCGAATATGCTTTTAAATCGAGTGGTCGAAAGAATTTCCACAAAGGGAATTAATGATGTGGGAGTTGCCTTGTAAAAGCAAAATTAAAATGGAAAAGAAATAATAACGCCACAACAGTTGCCGATTCCAATGGAACGCATTGAAATGTAGTGAAATGGAAAACAGAAAAATTATATCCCAACCTAATCGTTCACCTTAAGAGTGTGCTACCAAAAACAAAAAGCGCTCAAAAGGAGTCACAGTGTTGCTCAAAACCGAGCTAAAAGCTAAACCACATCATAATCCCACGAGATGGGACATTTCCAAATCGGTAAAGAAAAAGAACAAACAGAACAAGGGCGCTAAAGGTTGTGTAGGTGTGGACGTGTGTTTTTTCTCTCTCTTCTGTTTGTTGTTGTTTTGTACCTATTTTAGCCTTCCCCCAAACCCCCGTGGTGGTAAGCTTTCCCACCGCGGTACAAAAAGGGGAGAACTTTATTAACGTATATGGATTTTCGGCTGTTTGATAAATAATGGATGAGAAAAGTTACTCCGGGCTGTGAGCGAGGTTGAAAGGCTTCAGTGGAATGGTTTTTTTTTTGCACCGGCCGTGCAAAAAGGTAGTGCTAAATGTACAACCAAAACAACCTCCCCAACCACGCAAAACGAAAGCACTAAAAATTTTATTGCCTCTCAAGCAGTACGCGAATTTCCAACAATTTATTTATTGCTCTCTTTCTGCCCGTGGTTTACACCTTAACCAATGCCATCAAACACACACACACACACACACATCATGCCACGGTGAAGGAGTGCTTCATTTGAGCAAACCGAACCGAAAAACCGATCTTAAAGATTCATCCGAAAGGAAAGACGCTGGGCCGAGTGCCGTGTGTCGCATGGCTCCGCAAACGGTGCAGAATCGCTACGCAAACTTTTACCCATTCGCACCGTAAAGTAAGTGCCGGCAACTGGTTCTGTTGTTGGTTTTTTGCTTCTTTTCCTTTCTGGGACATCCGGCTGTGCGGTTACGCGATCGTGGGAATGGAACATATCATAATCATAAAAAATGTACACCACCCCAACTCGCTCATACACCATTTCATTTCCGCGCAGTCGATGATTTTATTTGCCCGGGTGTGTGTGTGTGTGTGTGAGTGCTTCAGTCTCGTTTGCGTCCTGTTTGGGGGTTCGAGTTTCCTTTGCCAGGCGCGTAGAATTTCACCACTCCACGCGGAATTAATTGAAATGCTTCAGGTGCGAGAACACTCCGTACGTAAAATGAAAGCTAAACAAGCATCCTACACCAACTAAATTGAATGACTGATGTGGCAGGAGTACCTTCCCCCCTTACCGGGGTTTATGGTGGTGGTGGCAATATCGCAATTAATTTGTGTTGATGCATGAACCGAAAGCGTTCGCCCGGTTTGGGGAAAGCGGGAAATCGTCAACCCCCATCGCCAGTTGCTATGAGTGTGTGAATATGTTTGAATATGGTTGGAAATGAAAAACCGGACCAAAATTGTGTGTATCCGATGGTGGCAGCTAGTGTTTGCCAGGCGTAGAGATTGTGTGTTTGACTTTGGCTCACGGTTCTTAGAAAATCAACTAGGCAGCAAAACCAGCAAACCACGCGAGCCGAAGCATATAAGCAACTACAGTTGGGAAGGATAAGGTTTACGTTACGGTTGATTCTACCGAAAACCGGCCGTCGGTGCGAGTGGTCAAAATGAAGTCGTTTTCTAGGTAAATGATTAGATTCCGACTGAGCTTTTGCGGATAGGATGGCATTGTGCAGGAATGCCTTCCGCATAGAGCACAAAAATCATTCAACCAAAAATCTCTATTTGAATAGCGTATTATTGTGCCAAGCGGCGAATTGTTGGCAACACAAGGATAAACAGATATGACGCTTGACTAATTAATGGAATGTTGCTACCGGGTGTGGCAGTTGATGCTGATACGTGTGAGAGTACATTTATGAGCCGGATTGTTCGAATAAGCTTTCATTTTCTAAATTAATTAGTAGATTGTTATTTAGAGTGCATGATAATTATAAATTAGATATCACATGAGTTTTTGTAACATGTTTTTTATGCGTTTTGGTAGAGAACTTCTTCAGTTCCTTTTCCTTCACTAACCTCAAACAACTCAAAGAGATTACTCGTTTTATCCAGCAGATCTGACCACGATTCTGTTATGTTTCCTATATTTTGGAAATGTGAACGATTTTATATTTTATTTTGGAAATGTGAACGTTTGTTTCAAAAGTAAATTATTTATGGTAAGAAACATGAAAAATATTGTAAGTAATTTTGAAAGACTTTTTTCAAGAAATTACTCCGGGACATATGGCCTAAGTTTCCGGTCTCGGAAAAATGTGAGGTTTTGGAGTGTATGCCCAATACGGTGTAGTCATAGGAGAAGGCCCAGGAAGTTGGATCGCACCAAGCGCCTCGCAGAGAGAAGAAGAAAAAAAGTTACTCTGACACGATTGTTTAACACAACAGCGGAGAAAATGCTTCGAGCAGATCCTTTAGTAAGTCACGAGCTAGTATCAAATAATCGCTGGAATTTGCAGCAATACTATCTAAAATTAAACCTTTTTTTTAAATTCACTTTTTAAGTGAACAACTCCCGGGACTTCTGTGATAGAATGCATACAGTGAAGTTCCCATTCACGCCTTATTTAAATCAATATGCCAAATCAAAATGTAATGGCATGTGGTCAAATATCTTTACATCTTAAACAACTAATTTCAAATACAAATTTGAAAACCATAGCTATGAATGAAGCAAAGCCAGTTATTTATTTATATAATACTAGCTTACCCGGCAAACCTAGCTTTGCCCTTAAACATGCCTGTTGTAATTAAAGCAAACATTTTGAGTGTTCAATCTTGATTCGTGTGGTATTATTAGAGTGGCGATTAGAGAATATCGTTGATTGATTGAAAATTCTTAAATAATTGCCATTCTTAATCCAATTCATATTCCCAATCAAAGCAATTTTTCTTCTTCTTTTGTGTCTCTCCTTCTTTTCTGCTACTTCAAGATGCATTTCTGACTTTCCTTGTTGATTGGGATTTAACACCAGGTCCTTCCGTGGAAACCACTGATTCCACATGTACCACCGAGCCGCAAATCACTAAATAGTATTTTTTAATTATTCACACACTTGCTTTTTACTTATTTATCACTCTCTTTACGCTTTAATGAATAAAATTGCACAAATAAATCGTCATGTGTACCTACTTTGATTGATTTATTCGTTAGACCTTTTTTGTTTCAGTAGTGTTGAACATTATTCGTGTTGGAAAAATGGCTATGCCTACTTGATAACTCCCGTAGGAAAAACAGAAAAGAACTCATAATATTGGCCAGAGGCCACCTAGCGAAACGAAAAATAGCGGTAAACCTATTCTCATACCTAACGAACGTTCAGCGAAAATTTCATACAAATCGGTTCAGCCGTTTAAGAGGAGTTTGCACACTAACACCGCGACACGAGAATTTTATATATATAGATGTACCGAAAGTATTCTGGAAATAATCATCTAATTGAAACATTCCTCTCGATAGTACAATTTACCGCACAACACCGGCAAAACTATTTGCTTACATTCATCAGCTCACTAGCACTCAAAACATATCGAAACGAATGTAAAGAATATGATTTGAATTCAATTAAAATTCAATGTTACCTCGAACAGTTTCGTTCTTCACCCGCACCAATCATAATCATTTGAATGACATCCGTTTTTGGCAAATGGTATTGCCACTACAAAACACACAAAGCATCGAACACAAAACATGGCACGGCTCAACACAGTTCTCAAATCCGTACGCATACATCATCCATATGGAGCCATTTGTCAAAACCGACCTGGGAGGAGGCTTCCAAGAACCGAATAGACGCATGGAATTACGATTGCTCTAGTTCACATTGAAGGTAACATTCCAACTCTGGCTTCCAGACTCCAGTCTGTTCGAGAGTTCCGATCGGCTTACATTCCGCCCAATCTCGTTAGGCTACTCCAGAGTTCTGGGATGGCAAAGCCCGAACCAAAAAAGCCGTACCATTGCTTGTAATTATAATCTAAATATTTTTATGCTGATAGATTTATTTATTCTTCTGGTTGGCCATATTTTTGGCCCGTTCAAAGAGATGAGAGACCTTCCGTTTACCGCCTTCCGAACCTTCACCACGCACACACTCACCTTTCTCACATCGACAGGGGCAAAAGGGGCTATTCCTCAACCTAATTCCTTCCTATGGTTCGTCTGATCGGATGCTCGGTTCGTTCAAAAATAGAGCAAACGAGCGTAACCAACGCAACGGCCAAAGGGATCAGTTTTCCTTTTGCGCTTCAAGACAAATCACTGTCATAAATAACGAGCATCACGTGAACGTGCGGGAACGAATCGCACTCAGTCACTGAGATGGAAAATTAAAGCGTGTGAGTGTGGGAAGGGCACGTGAGGGGGAATTGTGGGGGAGGGTGGAAGAAGAAAAAAAGTGAATGGAGAAAAACCAGATATCCACAGCATTCGGACATGGCCGTATATGTCTGGCATCTGTATCGAGATTGGATGAGCTCGATCTGATCTGAATTGAATCTTCGCTCATCTCAAGACACGCGGGCTCGAGTTTCTAAGCCGAAGTGAAGGATTCACTTTTTAAACGAGCTCTCGAACTTGTACTCTCGTGCATGGTTTGAATATTCTGTTGCTGTTAATTTCAAACCTTCCCCAAAAACTGGTCTAGCGGAAGAAAACAAAAGGGCTATCTTTGGACATTCTTTGGACGCCGTTTCCGTCCGTTCGGAAGGAAACCAACGCCAACCGACCGACCGAGTGGTGTGAAAATGGATATGGAAACTCATTTAAATACAAATGACATCTGTTAATGAAACACTAATTAGAACATGCCCAGCCGGTCGACATATGTGTCTGTCTGCGCCCAGAGTGTACCGAGCATCTTCGGCAAATCACACAAACACTCGAGCGCATGGGATGCAATAGCCTTCGAGCAGATTGTATTTTTCGGTGATATTCGATACCTTTTCCCCGAACAGCGCATCAGAGCGTTCGGACGCTGGGAATGATTCACTGAGGCTAGAGGTCATAAAATAATTGGCTTTATTTCGGAACATACGACCTAGCGGCGGCTAGAGCCTTCTGGGGCTTGTGTCCCGCTGGGTGAACTGTGCCACGCGTGGCCAATCGTGTCGTTTAACATCTTGACTTAAGGTGCAGGTAGCGTTAGACCGCAAGACAAACGGCTGGAACGGGATGGTTGTGTGTAACGGAACGAATGTGAATTGATTTCCATGGACGGGACCATGAATGTTTATGGTCGTTGGTTAAAGCATAACAATCGGTTAGCGCTACAGTAAACATTAATGGTGAGACAGTAAACTTGTGTTTCATGGTGGACTTTCATAGGACTAGTAGTGGAAGATTTTCGAGACAAAAGTTCGATAGTTTTAAACAATTTGAAGCATAATTATATCTAAGATCACTAAGGAACAAAAAATATTGACTTCATACATTTGTTGCACAGCTGAACGCTGTCTGAATTATCATATTTAAATTTGTTTTTCACCAAAAAATATTCAATTATCAACTCAATTAATTAAAATTATATATAGATTGCCAGGAAAATCAAAGTTGGCACCATACCAATATTGAATATTAATTAAACAATGTTTAACAAAAAATTACAAAAATCGAAAGACTAACATGAAAACATATTCAGATTTACAATTCATTATTATCCATATCGTTCCGTGAATTGAATATATAATAAATAAAAAAAGGGCATAATTTGTATTCATTTCAACCAAAATGGAACGGTCGAACTAGTTTCTTTGGGTTTTTAATATTGCATCAGTTCTTGGAAAAGTGTGATTCAAATGTAATATGTGAATGTAAACCTAACGTTAACATTTAATGTTTGAATGATGCATTTTAAACCTTTTTTCCATAGTTGAAAATATTCGGTAGTAATTATGGTAGTATTGAAGCTTTGTATTCAACTTAAGCGATGGATTAATTTGTAGCCGGGTTTAGCTCATCTTTTATCAACTTTCAATAATTAACATTGGAATACATGTCATTTGATTTATCAAAAATTTGGCTTGTTTTCGTCTATTTGAAGTTTACGTTAAAGTGGTTTAAGATTGTTTAAAGAATAAGGTTCTTGGTATAAGGTATAAGGTTCTTGCACTTGTGTTTATAACAACTTTGGTGAGATGAATTTTTATGGTTTTCGTTAAGAAATTTAGCTGGGAAATTAAATGTTTAAATGTTGGATATTTATGAACCGAACTGACCCTACAAGCAAAGATTTATCAAATGTTAAAATAAAATTAACATCAGCAAAAACTATCCCAATCATGTCGGGTCCCAAATCATCCCAATCAATCAAATATCATATGTCATCGACTCCCAAGACCGTTCATTCCTTAGCAAAACAAGCACCAACGATTTATGCTCTCCGATGCAACCGATCGGAAAGTATGTTCCCAGCAGCACTTAAATGTCTTATATTTCCATTTTACAACGAAACGACACCGCTTTCACTTTCGATCACCAGCAACAACAACACACATCTTAAGCGTACGATATGATTTATTCCACTCTATCGTACGTTTAATCCATCGTAAACACATAAATTACCTTCGCGACGCCAGCTGATCGTCAGCTGCCCGATGACAGAACGAAAACCCCTACCGAACAGGGGGGGAAATAAAATAAAAGCCACCCTTTCCCGTTCACCCCGTCTAAGCAGCGTGGCGGATTACCTTGACGGAGAAAAGAGGCTCCGTATTCGATCCGTTTGCTACGTTTGCCGTGACGTGTGATGATTTGGTTTTGTTTTTACTGTTTCTAACTCGCTGCGATCATAAAAATTCCATGCGACACCAGACACCGGTGCAATCCGGTGCGATTCAGCCGAGCGATAAGGGATTCTAAAAATATGTCCCAAAGCAATGTGTACCATTCTTCCCATTTTTTTAATAGCGGGGTTTTTTTGGTTGCTGTTGAACTGATCGGGATGAGCCATGGGCCCGTAGACGAGGCAATTTCATTGCTCCTTGATGGCCACTGGGGCATTTGATAATTGACTACTAAATCAATCCCGGCGGCGCAATAAATGGCCACACTCGAACGGGTGCGTATTGGACGACACTCTTTGAAGTGGAATCATTTTTACGAGGAATTCGGTTGCATTAGGCAGTTTAAAAATGGTCGCATTTGCGTAGTTAAAACCCCCCGGCGGAACTGGGTGCTTTACGAAATGAACATTTTCCGATTGTCGGAATGATCGTGCGTTTACACATCACGAAGATTTTAAGTGATCTTTTTCTTTGTGCTCTCGACCTTATTCTGAGAAAAAGGTAAGTTGAAAACGTTTCGTTTTTGTTGCGTGATGTGTGCCAATGTTAGTCCATGGTGACCATTAGGGGTTAGCGCAACCGAAAATAGGTTAACAAATTTTAAAATCATGATTTTATCGTGCAAAACGAAATTTGTTATTTTAATCGTTTGTAAGGAATTTTCCAACAGTCCCTCATCTCGTGCAATTATTCCACCGCATCCGGCAAATGTGCCATTAGCTACTACTTCGGAAGTGAAGACGACGACAGTTACTGAGCTGACAGGGTTGAGATTGTCCATCATCCACCAAAACACGCGACGACCACCCACGTGCAGTGATTCCCGTCGTTGGATCGCGTGTGCGGTCATCCGTCGTCTATTTTGGCCTCTTTAGGTCTCGTCATCCATTCCTAGCTTCGTTTAGCGTGGACTCCGCGAGTCGCTGCACCGTATTCGTCCACGAATGTTTGGTCAGAAAACAAAACCCTGGCAACTACCCCCGCGCACGGGCAGATAAATGGTTTTTCGAACTCCAGCCGCGTTCCGATCGCGATGAATCGCTTGCCCGATTGTGTTTTGACTGGTGGAAATGGATTTTCGAGGCAATTGTTGATGTTTTGCGTTCGAATGGCACGCGCATATACGGCACTCGTACCGCAAAGGCAGCCACAAATGCCACTCGTATTACGCGGCTGTGTTTTCCCTAGCAGTGAGAAAACATTCGACGTGGGATTAGAACCGCGGGTGGGGGGATGGTACGTTGGGTAGCAAAAATAAGCAAACATGCGTGCGTACGGTGGAAATTAATGGGAGACCGGTACACATTGGGTGTGGTGAAAGCTTTGCTGGAATAACAGTCCATAATTTACACCACTTCCCATCGGTTACCATCGTTAGCGTAGTGTTGTAGATCGCGGATGGTGCGTTACTGAGAACTTTCGGTAAAGGTTATATTTTCCCAACAGATCATCGTTCGTTCTTTTTCGTTGTCGTAAATATTGACTGGTGTGGTCATTGTGTTTATGTTTCAACATTCCAGCACCGATGCTGCTAAATCGACCAAAAACGGTATGAAACGAGTTCTTTGAAGTATCATATTTTTATTTCCTTTCGGAATTGAGTATTGACTTGAGTTGTTACTGAATTCTGATCATATAGCAGAGTGATACACATGAATGGTTTTTCTGTGGTTTAGAGAAAATTGAATTTTTTTAAATTGCTCTAGCTTTTATGTTATTATAATTTATTTATTTTCTCACCGACTCAGCCTTATCAAGGTATTATAAATACTACAGTCACACATTTCTCAATTGCTGAAAGGGGTGCCCATCACACTTTCCACCGAATACAAAAAATATAAATTTTGAAAGGAGACACAGAAAAAAACACTAAAGTGGACTAAAATAACATATTCTCATTGAGAGTTGAGAGCAGCTTATGTCAAAGAATTGTTTGAAAAAAATTGAAAACTCAGACGAGTATTGCTTTACTTCGAACGGTAGTTATTTCTTAAAATTTAAAGTTTTTGTCTATAATAATAACGTTTATTTAACTCCAATTTCACCTTCACATAAGTAAAACTGCCTGGAAAACCTATAAAATTACTGAACACAAAATCTAATATTTTTTCTATAGATCATCTGTACATCATTAGTTACAAAAACAAGACACAAAGAAAAACATTAAAATCATTTTGTTCGAGTGCATAACTAATTGTTGAAATTAACATTTCTGAGAGCGATTTATCATTCGTTCCATATCAACCTTTGCGTTCGATTCGTCTTTCACACTAACACACTAAACGTTTTGTGAGTCATCAATCACAAAAAAAACCTCAACTCTTACCGTCATGCTTCGGATCGATCATTGGCTGCACGATCAAATCTATTGTCCGGCGGCGGATAATTAAATTACCGATCACATTTTTGCGCATCACAAAACGAATCGTTCCTTTCGGACACGCATTTCACACTTGAATTCGTGACAGGCTGCGATGATTTTGTTAAAAAAAAACTCAAAAGCAAATACGTATCAAGCTCTTCAAGGTCAATTCATCGACCTGAATACGACTTTTTGTTTTACAGTATGTGCGTGTGCTACCAATTTGAACGTACTGATTTACGATCACCATGTGTCTGGGGCTAAACCTTCCGAAGGGTCTAGGGTCGCTCAGCAGGGACGTTGGCTCTTTAACTTATGGTTTCGATATGATTAATGAATACACCCCAGTGGACAAGTACATCGCCCTGCTAGTGTACCCTAACGCACCGGTAGCATCTCCCGGTCGGATGTTGTATTAATCTGTCGGGCTTCCCGTGTCTCTAGCTTCGGCGCACGAAACGGTATGACAATAAGTGAATAATAATCGTATTTGATTGATTAATTATGAAGCCGCGAACCAACCCTGCAGGGGGTACACCATTGACCAGCGTGCTGGAAGATCGAATTAGCTTGCTTTGAGCGGCGATTAAATTATCTCATCATCTCTTCCGAAAGGGATGCCCACGGCCAAACATCCGTTGGGGAGGTTGGAATGATGCATGACGTTCGCTAGCCGGGAATAACAGTGTCTTGGTGTAAACAGCTGCCACTCAGTTTTCGGAAGTTGCCACTTCCCACGACGGATGGTCTACTGACCGCGACCCGCTCGGTTTGACGATAATCCGTGCGATTACCTGCTCGGTGCCGGGTAATCGTAGCTGACAAGCACGGGCAACATTCTCCGGTGGAAGATTTACACAACTTTGGTTAGGACGGGAAACATTGGATGCACCCGGACTAGGAAATAATCTTCACCCTCTCTTCAACCTCTCACATTTATGCGTTTCCCGATGAACGAAATTTTAGAAATAAATTAATCAAAAAATACTCCCATCGTCAAACACTTCCGTGGGCCGGTAATGTTGGTGGAGGTAATGTACTTAGCCCCATTTTTTCCCCTTCACAGGGAAGATGCCTTCCCGCTTGAAAGCCCTTCGGTTCATTAATCTCCTTCTGATGAGTAAGAACCGTTCCGCCATAACTCATCGTTATTTATTTATCAAGATCTTGTAAACACGATATCCCATATTGCTGGCGAACAGCAAGCGGCGAACGATCGCTGACCGAAGAGAACGTGGTCAAATTTGGAGTATCAGCCAGATGAAGAGCGACAGCAGCTGCTTCCATGCAAGGCAACACAACAGCAGTGGAGAAATCGTAAAACAACTAATGATAAAAACCGACGGATCGGATAGCACACGTTCGCGCGGGTCGCGCCTGGGATGTATGCAAACATCTTCCATCCCTTGCCTTTTGCGGGCATGAAAACCCTTTTAAGCTGATGAACATTGTTTAAACTGTTTTTTTTGTGTTCTTTTCCGTTCGCTTCGCCCATGTTGAATCCGCCTTTTTACACCATCTTTTATCGATCAACTACACCACCGAGCCATCAGAACGCGCGAGTCAACACGAGATGCAAAACATGCTGAATCAATAAATCATGAGCAACTCTACCGCATAGCGATGATCTTCATCTATCGATTACAACCCGGTTTTTGTCATTCTGTTTTTATTTATTTACTTTCAGTGCGGTTCGGGGCGGGGAACGGATTGCATCGGATGGTTTGTAGTAGCAGAGAAAAAAATGTGAGCTATAGAATGAGGGAAAACTTCATCCCAAGACAAAGTGTTGGCAACGAGATGGAACATGATGCATGCAAACGATCACTGACACACTTGTTTACCGTTTGGAAATTGGAACGGTTCTTTGGGCGATGTTTGGGATGAATTCCTTCCGCCAGGTATGTATGGGTGAAGGGAGTCTGTTAACTTTTTTCCAATAACTTATCTGATAAAAATGTAATCTAATAATGTCCGTCCATCTGTAACTATTGCATCACAATATTTATCTTGCCCGAATAATTAGTCATCACATGCTCAATTGTTCTGTATTATTGAGGAAAGAATAAGGTCACTTTGCTCAAAGTCTGCATCTTCTTAGGCTCTGCTGAACTTAATGTTTACATGTTGTATGATGTTGTATGATCGCAACTAAGTTTCTGTTTGATGCTCCGGCTATTGTTCATAAGTGATAAAATATAATAACTGACACTAACAGGAACTTCCACTAAATACAAACTATCTAGTGTGGTTTCTTCACTGTTTTCGTTGTGACTATTACAACTTGATTGCGGGCACTAGCCCTTCAAGAAGAAATTTTGATGAATTTCTCACTCAGTTACAAGGCAATGGTATGCAAAAGACGTTATAATTCAATTTTATATGATTTTCGATTATTGAAATGGTTTCAATGGCAGTTGTTACTGATGTAAATTTGATATAAAATGATAATTTGATTACACTCAACCAAAGAGAATTCTTCCGTTGTAGAGAAGCTTCTTGATTTCTTCATCGTGGTTGTGGTGAAAAAAATAATAAGAAATTAAATCTTCCAAAGACCCTTCTCAGGGTTCCAATTATCAATTCCCTTCATCACCTATCACCACCGCAGGGAACGAATGATAAATATCACAATCAATTCATTTAAATTGTCTTCGTCCATAACGATGACACGAAGTGTTTCGACATTGACGCATCTAAAGTCCCTGAAGAAGTGCTAATTAGCTTCCGCATTCAAAAAAACACGTCCGCTGTAGCGCTCCAAGTTCAAGCAGAAGACATCGATTTTCACACGTTCACGGTTCCCAAAAGATCCATCAGAAGTATAGCTACCAGGCTACCAAAATGGCGTAATAATCATCGCTCAATTATCCAAACAGACAACAGCACAAACACAAAAGGGCGGGAGGCGGACTACGGGGACAATAATTGGGCAACATTGTCCAAACATGTTTTTTTTGTTCGACACATAATGCGCCACCTTTGCGTACAGCAGCTAACGCTAACGCATTGTTGTTACGATCATGGGTCGGGTCGGTGTGAAGATCTTCTTCAACCGATCGGAATTTGTGGGGGGGGGGGGGGGGGGGGGGGGCGCTGTTGCTTAGGCAGGGTGTACCGGGTCCCTAATATCGTCTTTTGCTAGCCATTTATCACTTCTGCCGGTAGGCTTATCCCTCTTCGATGCTATTTATTCAACAGATTAAGCGCCACACAACAGTACTGCCTTACGGATACGGTTACGTTTCGATGCTAATGAGCGGTATCGACACCGCAAAAGAGAAGAAACACCGGGACATGAGGTGTTTTGTGGGGATGAAAATGAAAAATTCTCCCATTCGTTTGCGCAGTACTTTTGGACATCCGTATGGAGGACAGAGTGAAGAAAAAAAGTACCAAAAAGGCATAGAACCGTGAGGAAAAATGAGAGAACGATTCTCCGACAGTTTTTCCCTTCCGGTTTTCCACTACCGTGCGGCTTGGGGTTTCAACCATTTTCGGAACACTCTTCACAACATGAAATCAAACACGCACACACAAAAAAAACTGAGCAAATATGGAATGATTTAAGGTCTTCTTGCTTAACCTCCGAACCGTGATGGATCATTCGTTTCCGTTCCATGGGTTGGCCGCCGGTTCTCACCAGCTGCCCAACCTGCATGGCTTCCAACCGGCAAGGATGTAATACGCTAATGGCTTGTTTGTTTGGGAACGAGAATTTAATGATTTCCAAACAATTGAATTGGGATAAGCACTGTTTGCAGTGGGCTACAAACAGGTGCTAGGGGGTGTTGGGTTGGTAGTTTCGTTCGAAATATTTTCTCTGCCTCGGCAGAAGAATGAACCGGACGTGTCGGTTAAGTGTGCTTCATACTGTTGCAAAACAAATACGCAAGCTAATTTGATGCCTGACCATTAGGCTTATCCTCTACGGGTGACGCCATCGTGACAAATGGGTGGCTTAAAAGGCAAACACTTTGTCGTGGCATTAAGAAAACGAAAACGGTTTAAATGAGGTGCCTAACAAAAAAAAAACAGTACGGTTCAGATTTTTAAAAGGACAGTTTGACGGTATACGTGTTGCTCAAAGAAGGTGTAATAAATCGTTTTAAAATTAGGAAAAATAATACATGATTTGCTTGTGGGTATGCCTTCGCCATAAAACCCATATCTTAATCAAACAAACATGTGTGTGATTAATTTCGTGCAATGTGCCACATACATTTTACGTACGAGCGATGTATCATGTCATGCCTGCTGCCAAACCAGTTCTTCCATTCAATAAGTTCGATAACATTACGATAAGACACGTACTTCAAGAATCTCCATGAAACTCGGGCACGCTACCGTATCGGCATGGATCTACACAATATTCCGCTTTCTGCAACAGGAGTTTGACAACAACAGAAAGCACACACAGGAAAAAATGAAACTCAGTAAAACCCAAAAACCAAGCTTAACCAGGCCTGAAAGCATGATGAACCCATAAGTCATCCCATTTTGGGTGCCACGTGCGGGTACTTTATTCGGCCGCACGAACGTTCAACAGCGGAAGCTGTACGTAAAATGTCACGATAAATCGTACCAGCCGCTACGGGTGAGTACCAAACCCCCCCCAACAGGACCGAGCAGTACTCCACACAGCAAAACCGTACATTGAAACAGCTTCAGTTGGGTTTGCCTTTAGTACTCCACACAACATGCTTCACCGATAAAACAAAAAAAAAACCCTTACGGTTGCTATGGTAGGCCAAAAATCTACCCGCCGTTGACTGGGTTTGGCCATTTTCAACTTCAACACGTCCGGCAGGTCGTGTACGTTCGCCTACACGGACTATCGTTACGCTGAATTATCGCACACCGGGTTCGCGGTTGTTAATATTCCGTCCTGGGTTTTTTTTCTCCAATTTCCATCGAATGCATCAGGATATCGGGTGAATCGGTTGTTACTAACGTTTCGAACCGTTTCCTTTTTTTGATTACATCGCGCGCGCGTGTGTGTGTGTTGTTATGGGATAAAAAAGCCTCCAAAAATTCACTATACACCATGGAAGTTGTACCAAGAATTCGTTACCAACAACCGAGCGATGTTACGCTAACGCATGGGTATGAGCTTCACAACTGCAGCATTAAATTGCATCTGCTGTTAGCTGTGCGTACATTTAGTAGCGTTTGAAAAGGGCGTTTGAATTTTTTGTGTTGTTCGCCGAAGGGAAAGAAAAAGCATTTGCACAATTTATTTTATTCTATGAAGTGAACTTTTTGTTTCAATGCGAACAAATTGCAGGAAATCCAATTCTGATAGAAAGGTATTAAATTGATAACGTTGCGAGTATTTGATCTCGGCGACTAGAATTAATTCTTGTTCATCAAAAGCGAAACTCTAAGCGTCCTTTTGTTTAGTTGAAGTAGATGAAAACGAGTTAGTATATATAGAATAAATATTTAAAATAAGTTTTGATAAATAGAAAAATTGAGCTGTAGAAGAAAACCATTAAATACAAATTAAAAAAGTTTTTTAAGTCAATGACTTTATTTTTTTTTATTTTATAAAAAGTGTTTATTAAAAACAACTTACATACTAGTTTCGACAATGTATAGAAAACATAAAGGGATGACGTACAGGGATTACAAAGAACATTTAAGGATTGTTATATCAATCACAGCATTGTTGTTTCCAACAATGTGGATGACATAATTTGCAAACAAACGTAGGATGAGAGTCCTCTTACTTGAACTAATGTTACTTAGGACAGGTAAGAGGAGGGAAAGGAAGTTTAGGGAATTGTCCGGAACGATGACTGCCATTTTTTGCAATAGTATGCTCCACGGATAAGATACCCTAGGACACAATGCGAATTTGTGCTCCAGGGTCTCTACCTGGGAGCATACTGAGCATGCCGAAGACGCTCGATCCATCCTCTGCATTAGCAGTCCGTGGGCGATTTTGTTGTTGACCAGCAAATACAAAGTGCTTCGCTGGACAGAGGACAGTTGGTGGTTGCCTATATTCTTCCAAACCCATCGCCAACTTACGGAAGGTGACTCCACGACTACTTTTGCATCCGGAAGCCTCCCAACCATAATCCGTCGAAGGGTTTTGGTGGTGATGATGGTCTGATTTGGGAATGTCGCTAAATGCTGGATCACCGTTCTCAGGCAAGGATACGTTGTCGAAATGGAGGCTATATTTGGGGGGTTACTAGCACACGATATGTGTAGTGACCCAACCCTAAGACTTTCCCTTTCGGCAACGTATCGGTTCACCAGCAGTGCGACCGTATTAACAGCCGGAATATGGAGGTTAAGTCCACCCCGACGTTTTGGCAGCGCTAGTTGTTGAAGTGGAACCCGTAATCCTCCAGTGCCATCCTCAGGCAAATTGAAATTTCATTTCTGGATTTTAAGATTTTACTTGATTTGTTGAATTACTTAATTTTGTCTTTTGTCTTTTTATCTTTATTTTTGATTCCAAAATTAAACTCTTCAGATCAGGAGCATATCCTACTCGGCGTAGCATCTAAATTTAATTTGAAATTGTAAAATTCTAGAATTAGATTCGCTTAAGTCCATTTTTCAGGCCACCCCATCGGTTATAAAATTAACGATGGAATACCTAGATTTTTAAGTACTATATTAGTAGAAAATATAATCAGTCGATAAACAAATTTTCAGAATATTACTGCTGTTTCTTATTATCATTTTTACAGCATTTTTTGTATATGTTTGATTACTTGCAGTATGAAATACAGCATTGCTTATAGAAATAACCTTGACGTAAAAGCTTTTCCCGGCTGCAAAGAATGGGCACATTCATCAAACTCGCCCCCCCAATACAAGCGTAATCCAACAGTCGTCACAATTCACGAACCATCTATTTCGATCGTTCAATTTGTGCGAAAGAATACACACACACAAAAAAGAATCCATGTTTAACATACCACCCTTCACCACAAAGCTTTTTTCCAGCAGTCCCGGGGAAAGCCGGAACCCGCTGTTAGGGACCACCCCAAACGATCCATGGTCACCCCTCGGCAGTGTAGTACCAACGGCGGCAACACTCGATCAAACGCTTCCTTGATTCGATGGAACGTTGTAGCGGCTCGGTTTTGATCGGTAACCCGGCACGTTCGAAATGGCTGCCACAGGCCGTTCGGTGTAATAGCTCGACGAAAAACTGACCGTTCATCAAAAAATAGGAACCACACCGTGCCGTTTTTCATCGGGCGATTTGAGGGGTTTTTTTTCGCAATTTTTTTCTCTTTTTCCTCCCGGTTTTTGGTGCTCGCCAACACACCACAAGCTCCATCGGAAAAACTGCTTTCCGGTCCCAGTCATCCTTTTCATGTAATTCCGTCCAATTTGAAGCGGAGCGATTCGATTTTTTTCTCACCCCATCCCCACCCTTTTCTATTTACAACGTGAATCGCATCAAACACGTGCGCACACACACACACACACACACACACACACACACACACACACACACACACACACACACACAGCGAGAAAAATGCTCCTGCCGGCGCTTCTGTATTTCGCGCTCGCGGTACCGGTTGTTCTGGGCGGAAGAAGATGGAAGGTCACCATGATTGGACGCAACGTGGGATGAAAATGGCAGAAAATTATCGTTTTCCAACCACCCGGGTACCGGGCCCGGGGACCCACCGAATTGTTGACCATCGTCGGCGCACGGTTGTAACCGTTTCGACCGCCCGAAATGAAACGAGCGCCCGTTCTATCGGTTGTGTTAGAAAGGAAAGCGAACAAAAAAAAAAATACGAAAAAGTGAATGAAAAAAAAAACCAGCGGAAAGGAAACCATGTCAGACGACATGAAGCGAAAATTCGTTGACCGATGATGTCATTAAGGGTGGTGTGTTTGGTTCGTCCGGTCGTCGGGCGATGTAATCTGTCGCAAATTTTTCGGTTAAATATTTGATAGATTAAATCTAACAACCAACCCCCCCTTTCCACTCCGCCTTGTCCGCAAACCCCTTGGCTAAACCTCGGAGTATCTCGGGGCGTGCCAAACCAATCAGGAATCATTTATGCTGCCCGGGACGGTTGCGTGGGAATTGGGAATACGAATTATGATAAATATGCGCCGGACACGCGGGCGTTCTGTGTGTGTGTGTGTGTAACGCTGTAATTGTGCCATTGGGGATGGACAGATTCGGTTGGAAGCATTAAGTTTTGCGCTCGAAATGGTTTACTGGCATTGCTGCTTTGCGTAACGAATGATAAAACAAAAATTAAGCTAACGTTTAAGGTAAATCATTGGACGTTGGAGATACATCTTATGGAAAAGGAGGAACAATAATTTAATTAAACACTAATGACAAAAATCATCGGAACGCATTTAAACAAAGTGCAGTTCGTCAGACGAGGAGCATTCATTTCGTTTTTGTTTATTTTATATATATCACTTTATGGCAGAGGATGATTTTATGATGATTAAAAATAAATAAAGATTCATAGAATCGATAAAAATAAATTTGCATGCAAAACAAATTATTGGAAACGCTGCAAATGAGATGAAAAACAGACAAAACAATTAACACTGTGCCCGTCCGATTTCATGCGAATTCTAAAGGTTAAATAGCAATTAAACTGTTCATAATATTGTGCCTGCTTGAAAGGATAAATGAGTTTCGATAAAAGCGTAACATTTCTGGAAAATATTATCCATTCTACCAATCGGAATAAAACATTAACTTCAAAGTACATTGTAATAAAGCGTTTTTTTTTTTTGTCAAGCATTCCCATGCCAGCTGCACAGCATTTGGAGTCGTACCGTTTGTCCAACCGAACATGGCAGAAACAATCTGCGCGCTATCTCCCGCTGGGAAGCTGGGAATGGGGACGAATTTATGGGCACGCGGTCTCACATTTTGGAAAAAGTTGATTTAGATTTAAATTGAAACCGAACACAACCGTTTGTGTTGCCTTGTTCCCTTCGGGCTGTTTCAGTCCAGGAATGGTTCAAATAAAAAAAGGACATTGAAGGTGGGTTGCAGATTTTGTTTTTTTCTGGCCACTGTGTGTGTACCGAATTTGGTAAAAAAGAAAATGTCCCATCGGGAATCTGTGAGGACATTCGACCAGTGTAGTACCCGAACCTGCCACAAGTTTATCGCATTAGTTTGTGAGGGTTTTTTTTTATTCTTCTTTGTTTCGGAATCCGCGAAATACCCAGCCATCGGATTGCCGCTGTCGAACGTTCGGTTCGGGAACGAGAATCGAAGGTAATAGATTTCAAACAAGATGCTACTCCCTGTACAGGGAATACCTACGGTAGAAGATTTATTTGACACTGATTAAATCTGGAAGATGGGTTTTGTTATTTCTTACCCGAGATCTCTTGGCGAGCTTTTCCCAAACAACAGTGACGCTAGCAATTGTTGCTAGGGTAGCAAAGATAGAATGGGTTCCTACGGTAAACATGGTTGCCAAATCATTGAGGAATTGGAAACTACTTTCAGTACTTGTAGTAACATTTTCTGCTACTTCAACAGCAATGCTCAGTGTTTCTCTGGTGAGTTGTTAAGAATAGGATATGATAATAAACACAAGTCATATTGATTGGGGAACCAATTTTGTCTGCCAACAGGCTGGATAGAAGTTATCGAATCCGTTGCAAAGGTATCGCATCGTACCTGTAGATAATATTGGATAGGGAATTGCATACCTTCAACAGATGGTGTTTTATCAATGTTATTTCATTAGAATTCAGGACTATTTCTAGAGCGTTTTAATATATTTTTAGAACTTCTACACAAACATTTCATTAATTTAACAAGTGCATTAAACAAACAATATATTTCTTTAACCCTACAAAGTGAAACACACTAACAAGGGCTTTCATTTGAATTTTCGATAGTTGCAATATGTCGAGCTCAATTTATAAAACAAAGTATAAAACATCAAAATGACATCAATCGCACTAAAGGTTTTTATTGGGAGGTTTTGTAGTACAAAAAATCTTTACCATGAATATTCCATATTGAGGTTTGCTGACTTCCCATCACACAACAGATGAATTAATAATGTCAGATAAAAAGGGATATGAAAAATAGCATCTTTTTTTTGTTGTTGTTCCACCGTACTGATATTGTGCTGATTTCCCTCTTGGTTCTCCAGCAAGCCCCCAAAAAGTCTGCAAGCGGTGCGTAGCGATGTGTAACAAAACGAAAACCTCATACCGTGTTGTGTACGAGTGGCGTCATCTGTGCCCGGTTACGTGTGACCGCAGGGATATTAATCCGTGATGTGTAATAAATATTGCAATCATGCATTTTATTGTTTCTTTAGCCCTCAACCCGAGAGTTACCCCCCAAAAAAAAGGAATCCGGAGAGTGATCGTCACATATTTTGTGTTCGTGGTTTCATTTTTAGGAGCTGATGTTTGTTAGTCATCGCCGGGCGGCACTGTTCCGGTTACATTCGTCAAAAACGAAGAGCTGCTGAGGGGGGAAAGTAATGCACGGACAAGGGCAAACAAATGTAGCTAATTATTTTTACGTGACACTTTTGTTGACCGTAAATGAGTCTGGGTCGAAGCAGAATGGAGATTTTTGGGGGTCGACAAAAGCAACTATAGCCCCTTTTAACGAGCTTGAGTTCGACAAATTGGGGAACACGCTAGTGGTACCACCGGTCACCAGCTGGTCGGTCAACTAGTCAGAATGGTCATACAACGGTGTGCCCTTTGGCTGTAACTGTGGTTGGTACCTGTGTACATAATGGCCGGGAGGATTCGATGCTGTTGATTATTAGTTCAGCTTCCCATCCATTCGTCAAGCGCCAAGGTGCTATGTTGCGCTGATCGAAGGCAGCTTTCGGTGCAGGACGTAGAGACTATCGATTTACATGATTAGCTATTCTCATTGGCAGTGCTTACGTTTCGTATAGCCTCGGGGATGAAATGAGAATGGTACTTTACAATTCCACCATCTTTGTCGTAGCTGCAGCAAAGGCAAAGGTCTTGCAATAGCTCGCTAGCGAGGTTAGACCACAAGTACGATAGTAAGCACCGTACAAATGATGGCTGAATTCCGAGTTGAAGCGCGCTTTATTCGATTGATTAATGACACGTATTTAGGTACAGATAAATCATCGCTTAATTATGAGTCGAACTGGTACGGGAATACCCAGCCACCCAAAAGATGATAGCTGTCATTAGTTTGGGTGCTCATTGAAGTTAAGCAACTTCAATCGGCCTGTGTGGGGTTTCATTTTCAAACCCACAATTCATTATTAATCGTGCATCTCATCTTGGGGCCCTTTATCCGTTAGGTTTGATTCCCTCCATCTACGCGGCTACGTCCGGCATAAGTTTCCAAGGAAATGGGAACCACATGACGACCAAACGTACTGTCGGCGATACTACGATTCTTCCTTACAGAGTGATGCAGAGCGCTAGAGAGAGAGAGATAGGACACTGAAGAGTGAGAAGGAAAGAGTAAAAACCCGGATAAGCATCGGGTAACGGAGTTGCGTCTAGACTGGAGGGTTTTCGTTTGGAGGGGGCTTTTTGGCGCCGTACGAAACAGTTCCCGATGCTACGAAAACCTTCTGTTCTGCCCACTGACATTCAGCATCATCCGTTAACAAGATGATCGGCGTGTTTGGCAGTTTTGATCTAAACATCCAAACCGGATGAACGTGTGGGTTTGTGTGTGAATTGGGCTATGTGTATACGAAATACGGACGAACAGGACATGTTTGCAGCTGCTATGTTGCTTGCCCGCCACACACTGCCAAACGATGCCTTATGATTATGGCCTAACGCATGCTGCCGGCGTATGGAAGAAGCGCATGGTGGTAGAATGTGCGATAACAGTTTTGTTTATTTACGTCCGTTACGATATGCTGCGAGCTTATGTTTATCTACTGCCGGCGTGTTTGAATGGCTGATGAAGATGTTAGGCGCACGAATATCATTAGGATGATGAAGGGTTTGGTACGAACTTTGCCTCAAGATGGACACATCCCGTCATTGATTGTCCGGCCGCGTTGGGTGTTTGCAGTGGTTTTACCCGCGAGCAGAGGAAAGCGTTAAAGTAATGGATTTAACACTGATACTTCATGCAATTAATTTAAGTTATGTTTATAGATAATGTAGGAAATATTTGTGTTTAAAGGTACGAAGTGTAAGAATTGTTATTTATTATTCCTTTTCTAAATTATCACTTCTTTTATCGAACGTTCCAGCGATGATCGCTGCTAATGGGACCGCTCGTTAGCTCTTATCCATGGATAAAGAGAAGAATTTCCAAATCATCATTGTAAATTTCCAAAATGATGCTTTTTGCATTCACACGGAACGAATTACGCGTAACACCCAAATGTGATGCACATGCAATTAGGTACTATCGGTCGCTATCACTTATCACCTTCCGAGAAGGTTTTTTCTCCAATCTAAACTCGCTAAAACAGTATCATCGACTTATGGGGCGAATATCCAACGGACGCTTTTGGTCGCTTTTAGAAGGGGAGCGAGATAAAAAAAAACATACTTTGTAGATAAAGTTTTCCGACGAAGGGAAAAAGTTTATTTTATTCCTTCTTTTTCTTGCTGTGTGTGTGTATTCCACAAGATAATAGGATTAATTTTTAATGCGCAGGAATTATTTTAGGATACGCAACCGAAGCAAAATTTATAACGCAAAAGACCGAACCACACGGCCTCCAATCGCTATGCCGGCTGCTTAAAAGCACGTCGCTAAAGACACCCACATCAAGGAGCAAGAACACCGTACCGGAGAATCGTCCTTTTTTTTTTTTGGTCGGCATTTCTCGTTTACCACAAGCACGGCAGTAGAGCAACAAACGGGAAAAAAGCAAACAAACAAGGGAACATTTCGTTTTCTTTTTCCCATAGTGACAGTTCCTCCATCCTATTCATTACCCCCGCCACAACAGGAATTTGCCGGACTCAAACAACGAAGCCGCAAAAATGCTATCATAATAAAATAATTGAATATTCCTGCCCGGCTCACCTTTCAGCATTTTCAAACGGATGCTAAAGAAATGGAACGTTTCGTAGTGCATCGGGGTGTTGGCGAGTGGCAGCCAGCAGCCTTTGCCTTTTGAGCTGAACAGGTTGGTCTGACCCCTTTTTACCTGGCGATGGGTGGAGATTATCGAGAAAATTGACCTGTTAACGAGTTTGAAATGTTTTGCGAGCGGTGGTTCACCCATTCTAATGAAGGATTATCGTTCCGAGATTGCGGTACGGTCAACTTTTGCCAATCTCAACCGACCTACCTGACTGTCTAGAGTGCCAAAGCTTCTTTTCCGCTTCCCAGCTTATTTGCTCACGTTCCAAACGTTCCTTTCCGGGTGTGTTTGTGTGTGTGTGGGTATGCTTTTGACAGACCCATCGTGGGTCACTTGTAGTGGATTCTTGTGGAACGGAAAATTCAACCAACAACCAGATTTCCCTATTTGCTTAGGATCTCAGAACTAGTTTCCTTTCCATTTTCCATACTCTGGTTGTGTGGTACTGGGAAGTAGGATCTGCTTTTCGTTATACTATCATGGAACGACATGCGTTTGGGGTGGGACATGTTTCTGCATGTGTTCATAGTGGATGAAGAGAAGAAAAAAACGCCAACAAAATATAACCTTCCACTGGACAGCTCTAATCCAATAAGAACTGTCCTGCTTAAGATATTTGCTGAGGAGTTACAGTATCGTCCTGGATTTCTTATTTTCCGTCCTACGCCCCAGCCGCTTTCTAACCATTGGAACCGAACCCATTTTGTTTTTCTTTTTTGCATATCTTGCTCGTTACGCTCCAACTATTTCTGATGGTTTTAATTTGAATTTCGATGCCTGGATTATGTTTCAACAAATTATTAAACATAAAGTTTACCTCCTAATGGGTATGAAAAGGTTTTTGTGTGTGTGTGTGTGTTTTTGTTTGCCCGGAAAAAGAAAGCCAATTATCGGAGGCGAGTTTTGAAAGCAAAACTGTGTGGCGGATTATTGCTATTCCATTTTCCAAAATAGACTTCAGAATTAGAATCATTAGAAATTTACGGATTATTGTTTTAATTTTCTTCAAAATAGACTACAGAATTGGAATCATCAGAAATTTGAAGTTATTATTGCGTTTAAAATTCTCCAAAACAAATTTCAGAATTAGAATCTTCAGAAAAGACAGTTTCCTGCATAGAAGATTTTCTTATTAAAAGCCAAAATTAGCGATTCTGGTTGTATTGCTACCAATGATTCGTTTTCATACGAAATAATAAGGTGTTTTAATTGATTCTATTTGGAGACTATTTGAATAGTGGGAAATACCAGAGAGAACCAACACATTTCTGCCACTACCTACGGAGACAGATAAAGTAAGGCTTTCTTGGCCTGATGCTTCAATCCTTCTAACAGCCGTCGGCTGCCAATCTATTATCCCGGTCATTCAGACGGACGTATCAAAGCCTTCACTCTCAGTTTGGGCCTACCCCGGCTCCTGTTTTCGTATGGATGACTCAAAAAGACTTTACTAACTGGGTCTTCCGGTGTCATTCGAATGACATGAATAGCCTAAGCTTCCAAACCGAACGATCGAAACGAACTGCTTACTGCTGATTTCTGATTTCGTGAACTGCTTGTTGTTTGAGAACATTGAATTTGATGCTTATGGGTGGCTAGTTAGTCTTGCCTATATTAATTTTTGCTTTAAGCCTAACCAGTGCTCAGGAAAAACAAGTAAAATCACACTGTTTTAATATCTAAAGAACGTTCATCCACTTTCTATGCAAGAAACATAGATGTAAATGTCCCATAACTAAAGAAAACTATCACTAAAACATTGCTCAACCATCACTACATGCGTGTGTCCATGTGAAACGTTACCGAACAACTTTGTTTGATTGTGAAGTGAACAAATCGTCTCAACAGACTGATCATGTTTTATGAAACACAATCACCAACCAGATTGGTACCACTTTCGAAACGACTTTTGATAACTATCGAAATAAATAATCTGCTCATCTTTCGTTTACTTCCCTGCACCCTTCCCTGGCTGACAATCGCTGCACAGCTGTGCCGTTTGTTCAACATTCAAGCACGCTTTCGCCACATGGGAGAAGCTAGCCGCATTCCGGTACCAAGACGGTCACGGTTTGGCAAATCGAAGGAAACCAAGAAGAAGATGAAGACAGGAACTCCTGCGGAACACAATCCCTGACAAGTTAATTTCTAACAAATCTACGTTCGCAACGCTTCGGCGAAAATGAAAAGTGGCAAACTTTTTCCTTCGCTTCCTTCCTTTTGCCCGTGTGTTCCACACTGTCCCTGCGAGTGAACATTTCTGCCCATTTCTGCACCGCCGGGTACTCGGTTTTCTTGCTTGCCCCAGATAGAAGGAGAGGTGAGCGTGTAGTGTACGGAGACTATTTGAGGATGGTGCTTCTTGAGAAAAGCATTGAATGAAAGTAAGAAACTCAACGCTTTACCAACCTTCCGGGTGGAAAAGGTGGTGCAACGCCAAAGGAAAAGTGTAGGACGTAGGAAAGAAAAACGTTTAATATTACTTTTCCAACGCTTCAGTCAGTTCACCCCGTTCATCAAGTGGCAGTGTTGAGCATGTTCCTCCTCCTCCTCCATCCTCCACCCTCTCCAAATGTCCCCTGAAATCAGGATAAGCCCTTTCCCATTTTCCGGTCCCCATCGTAACGTAACACCATCGTTCTGCCCAACACGTAGAAACTAGTTAGGCTGAATTGGCCACCGGGTGAGCGCTTCCTCTGACCGAAAGGATACGGTCACACTCGGTGCGATCGTAGCGATTCTCCACAACACAGGATGGTTTTGCTAGGATGTTTTCTAAAAGTTTTCTAAAGAATAAACAAACGCTTACCGGGTACGCTTGCCCGGATTGGCCACAGGCAAACAAATGCTGTCTTCTACTACTGCTGCTTCATTCTCCACCCCACTGATAAGCGAGTACGAAAGAATAGCGCTCCGGTACCGGGGATTTTTTTTTTTGCACAGCGGACACACGTCGGAAGCAGTTTTGCAGAACACGGCAAAAACTTTCGAAACAAGCGCAACTGTGAACAAGCGGAAACTCAAAGTTATGGCGTACCGTGCGCCTCCATTCTCGATGGAAGAAGGCAGACACCATACCAACCGGGATGCTGTCCAGGTCGTGAATATCCGAATGAAGATTCCAAATGTAGAGTTGCAAAATAAAAAACAAAGAGAGAGAGAGAGAGAGAGAGAGAGATACTCTATCGCACATACCGTACCATCCGTGTCGTTGGGCCATGTCACGAAAATCAGTTCCTTCCGGTGTCCGTTCTGCACGGTGAAAATTCCCCATTTTTCGCGGAAAACACACAAAAGCGCATCACAATCCGAGACCGATGGGAATGGTCAAGACAAAACTTATGATTGCGTTTGTTGTTATTCAAAGTTTCATTTCGTGTGTGTCTGCGTGTGTCCCTTTGCTTCCCAGCCCAGAATGATTGGTTGGGGATAAATCACCCACCGGGAAAGGATTTTCATCAGGGAGTAAGTCACCCGACAGTTGAGCATTTTGTGTCTGTGTGACCGGGCTTATAGAGGAAGCAACGGTATCGGTGACATCGAGTTCGCCCGTGTCGTGTCTATCTGACTGTGTCTGGCGCTAGAGTGTTCAACGGCGTATCGTGCCTCTTACACCTTGTTACCTGACGTGGCCCAACACAATCCGTGCACCATCCGAGGAAGTGTTAATGCAGCTAATGTCGACGATAAAGGAACATTCATAACGCTTGATGCATCTATAAATCATGAAAAATATACAAGGCATTATCTTAGCCCCAATGGCTAACCGGGTGCCCGAGGTCAGTCCAATCCGAGATCGTGGATCAAACTGTATGTGTGGGTGGATGTGTGGTACGGTTCAGCTCATTCTCTTTCTTTCTAGCCATCGTACACCATTCGTGCGCCAGGGTTACGATGTAGTGCCACTGTTTTGCTATGAAGCTGCAGGCCGTAAATTACTGCCAGCAGTGTTGCTTGCCTTTGGCTTCGGCCATTTTGTACGGGCCGGTCTAAATCTTTATCCTTTAATGCTTGTATCTCCTGGTGCGGGTTGCTACCGGTCCATTGATCCTCTTGTTTGTGGGAGAAGTCTTTGGTGTTGAGTTAGTGTACCACTTGATGGTATCATTTTGCAGTGCACTTGTGCGTGGATTTGCGTATGATTTTAAAATGAATCGTTACAGTAGGAATCGGGAGTAGGATGTAGTGTTGAGTGGGAAGAATTTACCACATCGGGTGTTGGAAAGTAAAATTTATTTATTTGGATTTTTATGTAGACAAGTAAGCTGAAATAATTATTAATTTTTAATCTTACTTTAACCTTCAATTTAAAGTGTTTTTTTTGCGAATATATTTTCTCATTTTCTTTAAATTAAAATTTTATAATTAGTTCTTCACAAAGTTTTCAATTCACTCTCAACATGCAACATGCTGAACCGGTTTGCCATTCAGTGCATACCAAAAATAGCCCTTTTGCACGTCCATAACCTTTATTGCATCGACGTCATTAGTGTCTGCTGTTGACACAGAAAAAGCATAACCAAAGTGATATTTGTCCGACCAGTCTCATCCTAGTCCGACCAGGCCAACCAAGCAGGGAAATGGAGCTGTCTATTAGCGATGCCATTATTCCTTCCACGCATGGTCGCACGCATCCCTGGCCAATGCCAGTCCCGTTTGCGAAAGCGCCTTTTGCTCGACCGCACTGTCATCATTCATGCCGAAGCCCCCTTTTTACTTGCATCCGATTTCAAAATTTTCACTGATGCGGCAAATCAACCTTCGGCATCCGTTTCGGTCGCCATAACGAAACGACCCGCTTGGATCCGTCGAGGATGTCGACGTCAAGTGTCCCCCATCCCGCAAACGCTCGAACAACAAGCTAGCTTCACCCTCACCATCGGTTCCGGTACACGGTGCAGTGTCTTGCACTGTTCGTTTCATTTGCCACTGCCACGGCAAAAAGAAGCTTTTGCAATAAACACCAGCCAAACACGACACCGTTAGTGTACCTTTATCGTTCCACAGGCCAACGGGGTACCGACGGTTGCAGCAGTATTTTTCTTCTGTTCCTTCCTTCGTTTTGCACTGCTTCGCTTCGTGAGAACCGAGGACATAAATCACAATCAAGCCGCTTTGGCGTACAGAAATGGTGCCCGTGTAAGGTGTGATTGGATTTCACTCGAGAGCGATGGCCGCATGCAACGAGCAAGTTTATCAACGGCTACCGAACCAAACCGTACCGGGGGCCGTGGGAAGAGCGGAAAACACCGGCGGTGAACACTTGTACCGAAAGCCACCTAGAAAACGGAACCATTTTTCTCGCGCTACAAAGCGCAGTTTGTGGCTGATTGTCGAGCACCGTCCGGTACTGGGTAAGATTGCATTTGAAGTTATTTGGTACGGTGCTTCCAGGAAACCTTTGAGCAAATTGCAATCCAACCAACGGTGAACGGTGTGCAAAACGGGATGATTATTACCGTACAATGTATTTTGTGCAGTGTTTTTCACCGATGGGAAGAAAATTCATGTGTAGGTGTTATGCTGTTCTGCGATGCAATGTGAAAATATGTTTTTGTGCTTTACATACTTACTTAGTTTGTATTAAGTGTGATGATATAAATATGAATGATGAACAGTCTCTGTAAAATTTTCCCTCAGAAAATGAATTTTATTCATTTATTTTTCGTAATTAAAACTAATAAAAAATCATACAAGGAATATAAAATTATTAAATTTTTTTTTGCTTGTAATTATTCGCACTCTAATTTATTAAAATTCAAAATTTTCTTATTTCTGTATTATTAATAAAGGACTTATATTATTATAAAGGACTTGGGGGCGGCCCGGTGGTGTATGTGATATACGGTGCCGGTCCACACGGCAGGACCGTGTATCAAATCCCGTATGGACCATCCCCCCGTAACAAGGGCTAACTATCCGGCTACGCGGTAAAAATAAGTCTTGATACGGCCGTTCCAACCAAGCAAAAAACAAACATTTTTCAAAAGTACTAGGCGTCTCCATCGGTAATTATTTAGTATTTCAGTATAAGTCATTGTTTACTCAATTTACTTTACCTTAAAAAAAAGGCTAGTAAGCCAGAAATGGCCGGCGTGACCTTAGAGGTCATTATAGCCAACAAGAGAGAGAAACTAAAGTCTCGTTTTGAGAAAATGTTTGAAACAACTTTCAATAAAATGTGCTTCCCCATGGGAATGCGAATGACTCTGTCGGCTTTGACTTCGTTATTAGTTAATTGGTTTGAACTTTAAAAAAATGCTTCTAAGTTCATGAGCTGAATGTCTTCCCTCTAATCGACTGGCCATTATGAGCTCGATAAAGATGTGTTTTTTTATTACGGTCACGTGCTAAAAGACACCAGAAAACGAGTCGTTTCTAGGAAGAACATATTTTAAATTGACTGATCAACTTCGACTGTCTGTTTGGAAACAAAAACAAAAACATGTTCTCCTTAAAACGCCCACCAACAATGTCACATATATACACTTCAGGGCGACCCTACCTTCCCTATCAGTACTAAGCGTACTGAAAATAAATTATGTTTCAATCAAAAACACATCGTCCTTGTGCGTGCCCTGACATTTTCACCGAGAAGGACTCTCCCTCCCCCTCATCGGAAACGTCTCATCAGTACCGGTACTGATAGGCCGAGCTTAAATTTCCGGGCGGGCGCGCGTTCGCGCCATAATGGATGCGCCGGCATCTTTCGCCTTCTGCCGGCACTAATAGCTCGAACAAATTCAGCACTGTCGAGCGTCTTTAGGGCGCCCCTAATTTGATTAACGTCACGTCTTAAGCAGCTTTATAATCAATATCGTGTCTATCATCAATGCCCGGTGTCACGTTTCATGTGCCGTGTTTTGCTTGCCTCCTTCTGCATATCTCATAGCTAGTCCTGGCCCTCCCCTACTTCGGATGTGCACCCACTTTAGGTTCCCAAGTTCTCCACTTACAAGCAAACGAGGATCCAATTTATCCGTCGCTTTAGACTTTCGCCTCATACCATCGTCCGGTCCCGTATTGCCCGTTGTTAGTGTGCCTTCGTATTTGCTCCTTCTGCCCCCACCAACCGTCGCTTTCCCATTGCCTCGTATTCTTCCTGCGAATGACATCAATCTTTCGACCAGCGGCTCCAAGGAAGGACATAATCTTCCGTTTAACCTGCCGCTTCCGCACTTGTCATGAGGGGTTTTTGCTTTTACATTTTCCAACCACCAACCAAGACGCTTGACACACAGGGGGATGCTTTTCCATACACTACCCCAACGACGGTAATTTTGGTGTGACTCACCGTCTCCCCAACATTCCAATGGATAAGCACCGAGACAAAAACAAATGCTTCGAGCAGTAAGCGACCAGTAAGAATAGAACAGAGCTCCCCCAAAAAAAAGAGAAAAAGTACTAGAAAACTGCTACAAAAATAAAATACCAACTCGCAAGCAGCGCGGTACAAATGGCAGTCAATTTTTCAGATCACTGATTTTGATTGGGGTTTCTCGGTGTCCATGCTATCTCTCTTTTTCTTTCTTTTTCTCTCCATGTGTCGTTCAGGATTCATTGTCCTCCATCATTGCCCCAAATGCTGACAAGGATGCACGAACTTGCCTTCGTTTGCAATTGATCGTGGCTTATCTGTGGAACGTTGGTGATCTTCAGTTGGTTTGCGCCAAATCTCCGTTCCCTTTCCCCCGTGTGCAGTGTCGTGTGCCAACCACACTAATCCTGATAAATGCTAATAAATGTTTTAAGGCTTTACTGCTGAAGAGGGAATCGCTCGGATTCTCGGTTCCGGTGAGCTATGCATTCAACCGTGCCTATGAATTATTTGCACCGTGGTAAATAGCACTCTTCACTTTGTGCTTTTGGTGGCGAGGGGAGCTTTTCTACGTGTTTGTGCTGGGGCTTCGCGAACGTGTTCAAGATTAAGCAACAGAGAGGTGGTTTAATACTAAGTTATAAGGGTTTGGAAAAAAAACATTTTCCGTAACTATAGCTACTTATCGTATTGCGTAAAGTAATACGTTCAATTGTTCATGAATTAAGCTTTTGATTTAAAAGAGCTTTAAGCTTCCCTTACAATCGCCGTTTTCTATTACACAGTAACAAAGGATGAAACTATCTTTTCACTTTTTATCCGCTTTTTGAATTGTAAAATATTAGTTTCATCGCATTGATCTATCAATTTGTATTACATTTAATCATTGGGTACAAACTGCCAAATCCATGCAACTACACAGTGGGCCTTTTTCAAATAGTTTTCGATAAGAAAAAATTGTATTTATATCTTGAGCTTATTTATATTTATATAATTACATTGATTCTTTGAAATGTCGATAAAGCTAGGTTATTAAAATAAATCGATAAACTATTGTTAACCTCTTAATATAGAAAATTTTGTTGGTAGGTGGTTAGTTTCTTTTACTTTGAACTATTTTTAACTTCTTTACCGAGCCCGGTGGTGTATGTGATAAACGATGCCGGTCCACACGGCAGGATCGGGGATCAAATCCCATCCGGACCGGTCTCCTGTAGCAAGGACTTACTATCCAGGCTACGCGGTTGAAAAAAGTCTTAATACGACCGTTCCATCCAAGCAAAAAAAAAAATATTTCAAAAGTACTAGGCGTCTCCATCGGTAATTATTTACTATTTCAGTATAAGTAATTGTTTGTTCTATTTACTTTGCGTTTTAAACAAAAGTCTAGTTAACCAGAAATGGCCAGAGCGACCTGAGAGGTCGTTAAAGTGAACGAGAGAGAGGGAGCATTTTCTCATGAAAAATTATTTATTCGAAATATGTAAACATGGCTACAAAATTGACATTCTTTGGAAAGGAAAATTATTATACTTTGTGAACAAGTCATCATGTACTTGTAATTAAATCAAGTACCTCAATAAATCTTAAATAAGAATTTCAATTTTTGCTAACGTCCAATGTGCATTATAGATTTGGTTGCAAGAAAAAATGATGCAAACCATTTGCAATCACACTCAAGGTGGCATCGGCAACACAGGTTAGTGGTTGGTTTCGAGATTTCAAAACCCGAACTGCATCATTGAAATGGTAACCGTTATGACCATGGTAAGACACGGTAATAAGAGATGATTTCGTCCGACTATCCCTCCTTCCCCCATTGCTTCTCGTAACGACCAGTCGTCCCATCAGACGGTGGCAGTTAAAATAGCATTTCAACTCCAAGATAGCAGCTGTCAAAACATTCCCTCTCTCCCCCCGAATCGCACCCCTCTCTAACTCGGCCAAACGATGGTCTGGTCTGGCGGGAAGGACATCACCATTTACCTCGTGGAACATCAAGTGGGCCGCACTGTGCACCATGGTACACTATTCGAATAGTTTGGTTCCGGCTTCCGGGGGAAAAATGTGCCCGGGAATGACGATGATAGCGCTCCGGTATGGAATAGTTGATAAAGTTGAATATGCAAAGTATTTTATTATTCCTTGTTATTATGCAGTCAAAACTTCGTGTTTTTTTTCTGTGTGCAACTCTCCGATTGCGCACAGTAAAGCACAATTCATTCATTCGAGAAGGGAACGCATTCGATGGAGTGAGGGAGAGGAAAAAAGGCTCCAACGCGAACAGCGGACTTCGGCGGGCCAACAGGGAGACAAGTTTTTGTTCCTTTTTTTCCAACCTCCGCCTTTATTCCCAAAAAAGGACAAACGCAAAAGCGCAACTGAACCGAGGTACAGTCGCAGCTAGTTAAAGCCCAAGCAGCAGCTACAAACACTGTCGATGCGCACGCGGCTGACGAAACGGGAAAAAGTTCGTCCTTGGTGCGCTTTAATATTTTGCGCCTGCAGAATGATTGCACATTTCCTACGTTCCATTTGGCAGTCGGAAAATGGGGTTGCGTTTTTTTTTGTTTTTGTACGCTCCATTTTGTTTTATTTGGTTCTCACACAGCTTTCTATCATTTTCCCCCATTCGGCCCAAAAAAGCCAATGCAAATGGTGACGCGCCATGCAGTTGATGCAGTTTTTCCTGCTCCCATGTAGAGGTGTATTTTTTGTGTTTGTTTTGAGTATAAAATTTTCAAACATATGCGAAAACCAAACTTTTGCAATCATCGTAGCCCCAAAACGGTGTGGAATGTACGCTGAGCAGTGCAATGGGTGAAAATAAAATAGAAAAGCAAAAAAATAGAAAACAAAAAAAAAATAACTGCGATGGTAAAGAAAACGCAAAACGCTTCGGTATCACCAGAGAACCGTGGTCGAGAAGACAGCTTCAAACATAAAGAACAACGAACCAGACATGTAAGCGTAACAAAATTTGTGCCCAATGCACACACCGGTACGCGAAAAGCCGTGTAGACGGTGTGTAGTTTTTCGACGACATGTGGGGGAAAAATCATTGCAAAAAAAACTCACACACATGAAATCATTTTCATTTCTCACTCTTTTGTGGTGTTTGATAAACGGCAGCAAAAGTATGCACATTCGGTTCTTTTGTGCTTTGTATGTTGGGGCGAGTTCTCCAAGGTATTTGCGTGCACATTTTGTGCCACATGCTTACATCGCTTTAGGGGTAGATTTTATACATATGGCTAATGATTCAGGTGGATAAAATTATAGTGCTGGAATCCGATCCGCGAATGTTGCGGCAGAAACATTTCACACACAGTTATTAGTGGTTTTGAAACAATGTTGCTGAAAGTTGCAGCTGGCATAGAAAATGAAAAATTATTGAAATGTTCTTTTTCATTTTAAATAGCGAGATGTGTTTCCATTTGTTTGTTATAAACTGTGAATTAAAAAGTAGACTAATTTAACAAAGTGATGGAAGTACAATTTTTAACAGAAAGTAGATTGAATCAATTGATTCTTGATAGTTTAATTGAAGCATTCATTTCTTTCAGCTGGTGTGAAAGATTGCCGGGCAGTGTTAAACTAGTTGAGCTTAAACATATTCGAAAGGGTAATGAACATAATTTTGTTAGGCCTTTTTTGTAGCCTTCTTGATCGAATAACGTTAGCCTTCTAGAAAAATTCGTTTACAACCCATCGGCTGCCCAGAATCCCTCCCAAAACATGTATTTGTTGCATTTGTTTCAGCATTTCCATGACTAACTCTCATGACTCACTCTATTGGTCAATTGTCACTCCTTTTTTGCTTCTAAATTATTGCTTTTCGAGGTTTTCTTCATTTTCTGTCGGACGCATCTAAATGTTCTTAAGAGCATTGGCGATCATTGATAAAATGTTATCCTTAAATAATTGAAAATAATATTTTCAAAGTTGAGCGGCGAACAATGAAACGCAAATGAATTTTTTTATGCTTGTTTTTTAATTCAAAATCATGTAAAGTCCTTAATTCAACCAGTTTATATGTTTTATATCTCGTTGCACTCATGCACAACAATCACTGGTTGCAAATTTACAGCATTAAAACGCGATTAACACGCAATAAACATAACAGTTACTCAACAGTAGCTACTCAACACTAGCATTTATACAGTTTTATCACCGATACCTACTACACCACTAGCTAATGAAATATCACCACTAGACAAAGTTTTTACACATTTATTTACTCAACAGTTACCCACTTCACTGTCAACAAGGTGCAGCAACAAATGAACAATAATTTCCTCTCTCGCCCCACCCAGTAAGAGCGTTTAGACAATTTTGTCTCCGTTTGTAAAAGGGTGCAAATACTTTAACACCTCTCAACTGCAATGTTTTACAACATTTTACCACCGTTCTCGGCAGTGAGCACATCGATTGTAGCCACCAACGGGGAATGCAGCAAAACGGCTGCTGTTTATGAAGTGTTTGACGCAACTGTTCCCGCAAGCGGAGTTCCCTCCCCCAGTCCGTTTTGCGCTGTCTTTTGCATCATCATCCGGCTGCACCGGATACGGGGACAGACTGGCTGCAAAACTGCAGCATTGTGAGCGTCAGCTGTCACCAGCATCAGCCACCGCACACACACACACACACCGCTTAGACGTGTGCCAAGGCTAAGGGCGACAACACCGGCATAACAGAACCCTCAACAACGACCCTAAGGCGTAAGTTAATGAACGTTCATAGGGCCGGACCGATAGACACAAAGCCAGCAACAAGCATTATCCCATCGTCTTCGGCATCTTCCGTACGGCCGGTCGGTGTTTCGGAGACCACCCTGCACGCAACCGCAAATAATAAAAAGCAAATCGGAAGCACAAGGGTGGGGAGGGGGGAGGTTGGTTTCCATTTTCTTTCCCCATTCTTGTCCTGTCTTTGCACACTGCCGATAAGCCTTGAAGGTCTGTTGCAGACGACAAACGGCAGGCGCCCATACTAACGTTCTAGTGCTTGCCAGCAACGGAATTATCCCCTTTCCCATCGTTCTCCTCACTTTCACCTTATCATCGCAACACTTTACTCTCTTTAGAACTCGGTTACTCGCAGATATCGTTTGCCTGAAATTGCACCATTAAACAAAATGTCACTACACAATGGTAAACAATATAAGATAAATATAATTTTAAGAACATCATAAACCAAATTACTTCTCCTGTCTGCTTTGGCGTTCGGGTGCGTCATTTTCCTCTGGTTTGTCTTGTGGCGGTTTTGTGGGTGATTGCTGTATCTTCGCCCCGGTTTGTGGTGCTTCCAGACCGTAGCAGCAGAACGTTTTGCTCGGTGATGGTACGACAGTAGCAAATATTGAGACGCTTTCCAACATGGGCAACAAGGCTTACGATGGCCCTAGACCAACTGCACTCTCGCTGCATGGTTATGTAGATCGTAGTATCGTAGAAGCATGTTTAGATGTTGCATGTGTTTAACATAAATTGCGAATGAGTATGAGACGCATGGTTAAAGTTTCACTTCATGAAGGTTCGTTTTTTTGTTTGCTGTTTGCTTTTTTTTTTTTTTCTCTTTCCTACAAAATCACTTTCTATCGATGTTTCAGCACATGCAGCTCAACATGCTCGTAACAAACCGGCTACCGGTGTACGAATCGATCGCTGCAACTCGATTTAATCGACCGGCACAGTCTGAAAGTCATCGTCCCCTCCGTCGACATTCCACCCAAGTCTAATGGAGGCGCCCAATACTTTACGCCAAACGCCACGGTTGCTCACTGGAACGTGCACGCATTTTCATTCCCCTTGCAAACTGTATCGAACCGAGCTTTACCTACCCATGCATGGGTGCGCACACACATTCGTAGGCTTGCCCTTAACTCAATCAGCCGACACAGTTTATAGCGTCAGCTGGGTTGGGGAAAATTTGTATGAAGCGCCAAGAACACTAGGCGCTAGAACACCATCGTCTGTTACGCGGTTTCGCAAAGCACAAACCGAAACCTTCCCATAACCTTGAACCAGTATCTTTCACCAGCCAGCCACCTTGCTGCGCACAGCAATAGACGCAGCAAAAAGCAGCCGGACAGCGCCGTGTCGATTTGGGGGGGAAACGCTCATAAATCATATTTATATACCGTAAATGATTGAGGAAATAGCTTTTCGTGTTTTTCGTCATCACTTCCAACGGGGTGGGTTTTTTTTTCTTTTCTTTGCGGAAGTAAGGTAGACTGCCATAAGGCGGGAAAACATTTTTCACACGTCAGATGATGATGATTTGTCGAACGGCGAAACACAGTTCCCTTCCCGTGGCGGGGTGGGCCGTGTGTTGTGGCACGCTTTGTGAGAAGAAAGCATTCGCTTCCGCTTCGGAATGAAGAATTGTTGTAACTTTTGTTTTTTTTTTGAACCCTCAAACTCACCCCCAAACGGCCAGCACTGGAAGTGTGAAAAAAGTAGAAAATGCACTGTCTGTATCGTTCCCTGTTTTTTTTCCTTCTGCTCAATGGGTTATAAAAATTTATGCTAATAAAATGTAATAAAAATTTATACAAGCGAAAAACTCTTGCTAGAAGCGTAACGTTCTTCGCAACCGGAACCGGCACTCCGGGCAACAAGGAACAAAACAGAAAAACAAACCCCTTTAGTGAATGAAGTGATCGAAATGAAAAATTCATACCATCCTACACATCCGTCCATGGGCACACACGCACACAAACACAGAAAAGGATTCCTCTTCCCGAAGTCGATCTTCGTAGATGGGCAGACTAAGGAAAAGTCAAACCCCCCCCCCCCGGTGCCGGTCGATTTGAGATTGCTTAAACCGTGCACCCGTGTATGCGGCACCGCATGAATGAACTCTGGACCCGATCGGACGACCTCGACTCTGGTGGCCATTAGGGTGGGTTGAAAGGGGTTGGAAGTTTACGGTAGTAAAAGTTTACGACCGCTCCCGACGTCTGCCTATTGCGCTCGGGCTTTTGGATAAAAGTTGACGATCGTTCTCTTTTGTCACGCGGCCATTGCTACACAGAGAAAGCACTTTCGAATGACGGTGGATAACGATGGCCATAAGAGAGCGAGACAGAGCGTATAGGAGCATGGTACCGTCCGGGAATGGACATATTTGCATCGGATCAGCGAAAGCCAAACGGTTGTAAGCCTTCGTAAAACGATTCGACCCCGTTTTGTCACTATTCACACTATTTGCCACGGGTTTGGGACCCGGCGGGACCAGCGCAAAAAAGGATGGGATGACGTGTTTTATGTGTGGGATTTTTATGACAAGCTTTAAAATGTAGGTCTTTCGGCCGACATTCACTGTGTTGGCAGCTACTATATGGATGGGTATCATTCTGTAGCGATCTTCCACCAAATACAAATCACAACTGACACTGTGAATGTGAGTAAGAAAGCAACATTATGGTTGCGTCCTTCAACAGATGGCTCAAGCAATAAGTATTTCTATTGGATGACAGTTATAGTTAAAACATATCACACTACCATATGCGAAAGCCTTACAGTATATGTTGAAATATGCATAATGTTCTACAGTTTTATTTCTATTCAAACTATTTATAACTGGGTAATGCAATCTTAATACTTTCAACCAAGTAGCTCCATCGAAATGCTTGCTTTCTGCACGCCGCGCATGATGAAATATTTAATGCTGAAAATTTGCGTTCATGCAATGAACTAAAAATTGGTTTACAACTTTCTATGAAAATTAAGCGTAAGAAACAATATAATTTTAATAAAATATTTCGTTCTTCCGGTTATCGTGAAGATTTAGTTTATGTACTGCATTGAATAAATATTTCTTTTGGTTTTGCCGTTAAATAAATCTAGACGAAATATGTATCGTTTGCTGTACATTTCGATCTAAAATAAGATAAAGGGATTAATGTTGGGGCGGGCCGGTGGTGTATGTGATAAACGGCGCCGGTCCACACGGCCGGACCGGGCATCAAATTCCATCCGGACCTTCGCCCGTAGTAAAGACTGATTAACCGGTTACTCGGTAAAAATATTTCTAGTAAGCCAAAAATGGCCGGTGAGACCTTAGAGGTCGTTCAAAGTCAACTAGAGAGAGAAAGAGAGAGAGAGAGAGAGAGAGAGAGAGAGAGAGACAGAGAGAGAGAAAGAGAAAGAGAAAGAGAAAGAGAGAGTAGATGCTTTCGGGGTAGAGCTTATATCAATTAAACAAATTAGTTCATTTCGATTTTTTCTGGGCTTCAAAAAAGAGTTTGAAGAGAGACGTGTGATTATAATCATAATTTATGTAATACTTCATAGCTGTTACTTTATAAAGTGGTGGACACAAACCGACCAATCGACAGCAAATATCAAACGCATTGACACCGGTCGATAGGAATGTCGCAAATATTTAAAACCTTTTGTAAATGACACATTTAAATTCCTGCCATGTGAGAAACAAAAAAAAACCGAAAGCATGCGATTGCTTGCAAAATGGTAGATACAGATATTTGCATACCGGTTTGCGGTCAAAACCGACATCGGAATGTTAGAAGCATCCAATACCACACTGCAGCTTATGCTTAATCGTATCATCAACAATGCTTCATGATTGGTTTTGCAACAAGAATGCTGTGACTTCTCATGTGACAAAACACACAAACGAAACGGCTTTTATCGTTCTGCTATCTGGAAACTCGAATTTATTCCTTTGATTCAGTCAAGCTGAAAGTAGATATCATTAAAAGAAGCTTCATCATTGAAATAGACAAATTGAATCATAGACGATTGTGTGCGTCTCCCGTTACGGAGATGATGAAGTTTGGAGAAGAGCATGAAAAAAAAAGTAACTACGTTGCCTTCCCGTTCCCTCCCTTAACATTCCTCTCTCTCTCATATTGGATGCAATATTCATCTCGGTACGCCTTAAATCCTGAAAATGCAATTTGTTTCTACCTTCCCGATTCCGATTGATAGCAAAACTCATTCCGTGCGCCTTCTCCGTATCAAATTCATCCGCTTCCGCTGACGTTTCCCCGCACAGGACGCCAAACAAAAGCTAGCAACACCCACAACATATACGGCATTACGTTACATGGGGATTGCCTCACAAAAGCGTACCGAAATCGAACATCGCACACACGTCAGACGGATGGTGTGGGCCGTTCGTTGAAAACGCACGGAAAACCCCCGCAGAATGCCCGAAGTTCCCACGGCACTTCAGTCCTGGCACTTCCATGGCAGTACCTTCTATTCCTCCTTCCCATTTGCTCGAACCCAAGAAAACCCATCCTCCATCGATTGCTTCACCCTGGATTACTTGATTAGAGTAACGAACTGGAAACGGAACTCACATGTTCGCGATGTTTTTCAAATGCCGACCACGGAATGCAACGTCTCCAATTTCGCCAACCCGCTTCCGTGCCTGGATTTGGCACGAGACGGCGGGGCCCGAATTGAAGCAGAGGGCCGAAGAATTGATGGAATCTGAAATCGATAAGTAGACAGCTACCGATACTGTGCACGACCGCACATTAAGTGTAGTGATGTGGAAATCAAGCGAACCTTCTTTCCGAAGACGACGGTTGCAGACAACCAACTGCCCCTCTTCCTTCTCTTCCTTTCCCCCAAATTTCTTCCTTCGTTGGAATGGAAAAAGGGTTTCGCCCAGCAACCCGGATACCCGGAAGTCGGATGGGATTAGTGTATGTACGCGATAAGAACCTCCCCCATTTTCGGTGGGGACTGTGCGGGTTAGGGCGGAGAATGCTGAGTAATGTTTCATCCGGGAAATATGAGATTCTGATTCCGGGGTCAATTTTCGAGTGATGGCTACCGTTTCTACTTGATGAGGCCAACGTAAACCGATCACGTTCACCCCTTTCCCCGGGCCCGATGGCGTTTGCTCCTGGCGGGAGGGAAAGTTCTAGCCTGCCGCTATGCATTCGGCAATAGCCTAGAAATTCGTACAGCTTAGCTGTAACAATTCCCAAGGAAAGGCATTGCCACGGGGAATGTGTTTTGTGATGCAAAAGGAAAGCAAAATCAACACCGTTCGCATATATGAAGGCAATGCACAACCACAAAGCAATGTTCGATCGCAACGCATTTGCAGCCTTTTGAAATATGCTACATAAAAAAGGCAAGATATTCAAACCATTTCATCCTTTTTTACGTTCATCGCATACAAACGGCCCGGGGCGTTCGGCTTTTTACCCCCTCAAAAAAGCCCAAATCGTATCGGTCGTAAACTTCTGATCGAATGATGTTTATTCGTCGGCACCTTTTTTGCCTTTGATAGTTCCCAATCGATTACGATCAGGCATGTTATTTGTTATTTCGCGTAACGATTACCATCCACCGTGTTCGATCACTAAATTTGTCATCTTGGCAAAAGCACGCCAGTTGCCGGAATAATGCCATTCCGATGTTTTTTGGTTTTGTTTTTTTGGGCACGATACTTTTCTTTTAGGCACGATACAAAAAATGTAAAAAGAAGTGATACACCGTGAAAAAAGTTTTTTCCAGTCAGTGGCGAAAAGAATAATGCCGTTCGGTTCGGGACGGCGAACGAAAGGCTTTGCGTGACGACGTACACGATATATCTGTCCGCAGCACGAACGTGACGTTGTTCTACTATCGGTAGAAAGACTACCTTCTAGAGCGGCTGCGTTCCATCCAGTGGAATGGGGAATGAAATGTCATTCTGGTTTCGTGGCCGGATGCTTTCTTTTAATTTCTTTCGAGCATGAAACTTTTATTCCAACCTGACAACACCTTTTGCGACTTTTGTGTGGATTAAATATTTATGATTATTTCTTATTGGAGACCGATGCCAGACAGTTTTCTTTCGCACGATTTTTTGGCTAGAAGTTTTAGATTTCGACGTAATTTGTGGTTTTTTGAGTGATAGAAAAAGCAGCTTGAATACCATAACCCTCGCAACCATTTGCATAATTATACTTTAATTTGCTAGTGAATTGTTAATGTGCTTTTGTGGGTATATTTTATTGAATTATGGACACTTATCAGAAAAATATATTTATATTTGTGTATAAAATTCATGATTACCCAACGCACGGAAAAGTCTCCTTCGAGCAATGAACTCTTGCTGATGAACTGATGTGTGTGACTGCACTTTGTCGTCAGCGATGAGGGTTGCCCTGGATCTGTTAGATCCTGCTTAGCGGTTGGTGAGAGGACAGCATTGCATTAGTGGTGGTATCCTCGGAGTGAATTCATGAATTCACACCGAATCCAACGTAGAAAAACGAGATTCAACTCCGGATTACTCCGGAGTTTGCTCCGCACTAAACTTCAGTTTACTCCAGAGTTAACTCTAGATTTCTCCGGAGCTGACTACGGATTTGACTTCGAATTACGCCGGAGATGACTTCAAATTACTCCGGAGTTGACTCCGAATTACTTCGGAGTTGACTCCGAATTTCTCCGGAGTTGACTCCAAATTACTCCTGAGTTGATACTGGATAACTCGGAGTTAACTTCGGAGTAAACTTCGATTTTCACTCTGAATTCAACTTCGGATAGTGGACGGGCGTAGTAAGTTAAACTGTTTTTACAAACTCCTAAATTTATTTTCCAACCTAACGCAACTCCCCTTCTCATCCCAGGGAGCTTATAATACCGGAGTTACTCCAGAGTTAACTCCGATTTTTACGACCCCGGAAAAATTGAAGATTTTTCCATCACTACATTGCATTAGAAGCGATAAGAGTTGCACGTGACGAGCAGCCGTATCCTCCTCTTGGTTGCCCACAGTAGAATATGGAGTGATGGGATTAGCGGAACCTCAATATTGTGGTATTTAAAACTATAAAGTAAAATAATTAAAATTATAATAAAAACTCGAATTAAATTTAATGCTTTTTTAATATAATTGAATGACTACTCTTGTTGGTATTCTGTACATATCGAATACCTTCAGTGTATGCTTTCTGTACAAATAAATGTCCTTTCATTTATTTCATTTTTATTCAATCTTATTTCATTTTAATGTCTGATATTATTTTGTATGCATGTTTTATCCTGAATTTAAAGTAATGCTTACTTGAATTATCGTAATTAAAATGAAATCGCTGCTGTTTTAAAATTTCCAAGTAAGGTAAAATTATGATTTCATCTAACATCAACCACTTCCGAGCATTTCGTTAAAAGCTTTCACCAAAACCAAACCGATTGCTTCTAAGTAGCACATAATCATGCCCACAGCGAAACAGATTGTCCCAATCTAATCGCAATTATTTTTAGCCCCGCACGAGGGTAATGAACGTGGAAAACGTAAACATTTCCAGCCAACACCGAAAAAGCAAACTTGCCGCGCTAAGGGGTGTTTGTTGTTTCGTTTGTTGATACGAGCAGATTTCCTCGTAACGGTGCGATGCGCTTTGCAGAGAACATGTTCCAAGGAATGGCAAACCTAATCTTGTCTAGCTTTCTAAGAAAAATGGTGGCACCGTACGCTGCCATTTTCTTCAAAACAAAACACCCTGTTTTGGGGAAAAAATGTTTTTATCAAACACATTCCACCCTTACATACGCGTTCCCTTGGAAGCATGAGCAGTGAGCTGCATACAGCCGATAACACGGTGAGGCAGCAGGGATATGAGTCGCGCCAGACAGGAAGAAGCAACAAATTGAACAGCATCTGCCCATGTCTCTTTGCTTCCGTTCCATTCAATTATCTCGCAGCGGGAACCGGAAACAAAAGCGGGATACGTAGCTGCAGCGCATTAGAGACACACAGACATTTTATCCAGGCTTGATTTGATTACAGATAAATTAACGAAGATCTGCTGGTACACGCAAGCACATCGCTGCCGATTTTCGTGAGCCAAACAATACGTACCGGAATGGTGCGTATCGTGCGCCATCACAGCCGTTACCGGTCACTTCCGTTTTCGTCAATCAATGTTATTCGCAAACTTTGCCTGCAATTGTAGATTTCCGGAGGGAGGATGTGCTTTTTTTTGTTACTTTCTTCATTTTTGCTTTGCCTTCCGAGTTTGTTCTCTGCCCTTTTGTGTTGATCCTTGTGTTGATTTCGCAACAATTTCCGGTCCGGCGTACGTGTACGATGGAACGATGCGCCAAACGACCACCCGCTGTTTAGCGTACATTCGTCTTACTTACTACCTACCGCCTGTCCAAATCTGGCGCAAATAAGCTTAATTAAATTCACTTTAACAGTAACCCACCCCGAGCACTAAACGGGAACGGGAATAACGAGGCCAAACAGTTCGGATGCTAAAAGAGAGAACCAAAGAAAAGAAATCTTCTCGAATGTTGTCAAATGGCAAGCTTAAATGCGTTAATTTACAGCCGAAAAGAAAGAGAATGCGTTAGATGGAACCAGATGGAAGGTGTAATAAGTGAAGAAAATGGATAAAAAAAGCCCATTCAACTACCCCCGAGGTGAGGCAAACTCCGGAAACAACCCTCCCCAAAAACCGGATGTAGTCCCCCCACGCAGTCCGGTTTGGGGGTGGTGATCCCAATACCGGTGGAAGCAGGGTGAACTCATTGCTCAAGAAATTAACCATTTGGAACCGGGAGCTTCCGAGAAGGTACCCGAAGGGCCATCGAACTGGACCGACTGTTGCCACACCACGGTTGACCTACCACGGCCTGTTTCGGATGACCTCGATGAACCTGTGAACTTGAAGGGGGTAGGAGGGGGAGGGTCCAGCAGGGCGCCCCTTTTTGCTACGGTTGTCAGCATCGTACCCGGTTGTCAAATGCCGGCTGCCAATGATTTGATGGACGTGGACGCGAACGCAAATGAACGTCCGCTTTTTCGCCTCTGTGCCCTTGCGCTGGAAAATAATTAGCCAATTTTCCACCCGAGCGGGTTTCTTTCATTGCATCAAATTCAGCAATTTTCATAACAAAAGAAAAGTTTTTCCTTTTCATTTCATCGCATCCGACCATCTTCTCGTTCGTTCGCTGTGTGTGTGTGTTTTTTTTTATTTCTCTGTGTGTGTGTCGCCACTCGCTTATCTCTCCCGTTCTTCCTTCCGCTATCCTTCTTTCGCATTAATTTCCACCATAGCACAGTTGATCAGCAAATGGCCCATCGGCTTCATCCGACAAAAACCTTCCCGCCGTGTGGCGCATTTTCGTTTGGTTGCGTTAAAATTCCTTTCGTTCCCGTGCCCGTGTGCCGGGATGATGCAAAAATGTGAATCGCACACTACGGGGGTTGACACGCCTGAGTCTGTGCTGGCACCATGCCCAACCGCACCCAAAAAACCCCATAACGACCTTAGCGCGCGATAAACGAGACTGGATGGGTAAATGAAATTTAATTTTAGCTTAAGCGATCGACCAAGATACATTTTTGCAAAGAATTCAACATCAGTCCCGCGGTCACCGTGTGTGCGCATGGTGGAATGTGACGGGCTGCTGGCGTAGTTTTTGATGCGCTAGATCACTGGAATGGAAAGCGATAGACACATTGCGATAGGGGTTTTTTTCGGAGAATAGATCTCATGTATCGGTATAAAACATTCTTCTTTACGAGTATTTTATTTTGATGCAATTTTTAGTCAATTCAATATATTATACACTCCACTTCAACTCAACATGCATAACCTGCGAATGATATTAGAGTAAGACTGATACAGTGTCTTTGATTCTGTTCAAAGTTTAAATGGAATATCTTTGTGTAAGGTATGCGACCTTTCCACTTGCTGGATTCTTTTCAAAATGAAATGGATTCTGAATGAAGCTTTCTTAAACTAACTCATCTCTTGTGTTAGGCTGATTTACCATGGTGACAGCTACGAAAGCTTTACTGTGGATCGATTTCATCTAGTAAAAGCTCGAGAAGAGTGGAAAAGATTCCACATCTACCTCGACACAACTTGAAACACATCACGAATTGGCTGCAACTTTAACTTCGTAAGGGGTTTCGAGTGCAAATGACAGTATCGGCTAAGCCATTCTATTCTCTGGTTTCTATTTCGATTCTAGGATTCTATTTATCTGGTTGAATTCGAAATCTTCGTCCCTCCTAAAAGTGATAAACATTCAGTCACCCAGGAGGATTTTTAAACCTAGGAAAATACGCAGATTTTAGGTTAAAAGTTTTTAGATTTCATAAAAGTTTTTCAAAGTTTTGTCTTAAAATGCTTTTATAACCAAGTTTTGCTCACGTTTCTTTTCTTTCCGTTCAAATAATATAACAAGTAATTGCAATTCATCGGCAATAATTATGGCACTTTCATCAATTCTTTCAACTGGCTTAATTGATGCGCGATTCTACATACTATTGTTGATAATCATTCCATCCACAAGTTCTCACACTGCGCCACAAAAGCTCAATTAATATGCCATGGAAACTCGTTTTTTAAGTGCTTTCACAAAACCCCTAACCCTAAATTGAATTCAACACCTACCCAAAACCCCGTTTTACCCTGCCGTACAGCACCCCCCCAAAATAGTACCGGACACGTGAAACCTTTACTAAAATTGTGAAAATCACGACTCATAACGCCGGCGCAATCTAATTCAATCATCAACCCCACGTCCAGATTATAAGCACATCGGTTGTTCATTTGGGATCTAATTATCATAATTGATTGAAATTGTAAACCGAAATAGGCACTCGACTTTTATTTGTAAATCCGTTTTCATCCGCAGCGATACTGCGAGCTCGCAGAACCCTTCCATCCATCGGTCGGGTTCCCCGCCGGTGGACGAGCCGTGGTGGTGCTTGTGGTTAACGATATTGATTGTGGTGAATATTACACCGAATTCACTTAAGCGAACAGTCCCACGAACAGTCGCAAATGATTGCCACCCATTCCCGTTTTAAAAAAAGTGATTTTGTGCAAAAATCTCGCTCCAGTAATGGATAGTTGGTATTGGGAACGTGAACAAACAGGAACAAAAAAAAACTGATCCCACTTAAATAACGTTATCAGATTGAAATAGTTTCAAATGCATTCCCGAACGTGAACTGTGCATCACGTGTCACGCAAGGCGTGGAAAATCTAAACTCGACTTTCTTTTTTACCATTTATCCTTCCATCGCACTACGAAGGAATGGAAACCAATTCTTAAAGCTGGACCAGCTTTTACATACCGGGACGGGAAGAAGTTTGCTTTTGCGGGGCGCTTGTTTCCGATCGAAACAAATAGTCGATCACGAGCACGACCACTTCAAACGACAAAACGGTTTCGGCGCGCTTTCGATGGTACGATGGTGTGATGATAGCGTTATTATAATGTCATTATTTCGTCGATTCGTATCGAAACCCGGCGTCACCAACTGCCCGTGACGTTAGCGACCAACCATGGACAGCTAGATGGAGGTCGACCAATCGACCAATTACCCACTCCCATGGTCCACAGCCTGATGGCAGTCGCTTCCAATTTACATAACGAATCAAGGGTGCGGTGTGTGTGTGTGGTGCCACGAAATTGATTCCCAACGAGGTGCCGAGATTCCTTTGGCCGGTTGCCGGTTGCATTCTTTCATCACGCTTTTACCCAGTGCCCGTTATCGTTCAGTACCGAATGTCCCAATCACCCCCGGGCGAGCGCAATTTTTATCATAAATTATTGAATAAACGGTCAACCACGCTGGGTGCCAGGGTACCTGTGATTGTAATGTTAATGAACTGATTATGAAAATGGTGTTTGATTGCGTTGGTCTTTGGCTAAAAAAGAAAAAAAAAGGAAAGGAAATTGAAGTAGGGAGATTAACGAACTGGAAAACGATTGACCAAACCGGCATCAGTTGAGTTGGGAGAGTTTTTTTTTCTCCGAAATATTCTAACAGCAAACAAACAAAAAAAGTATACATACACCGTCCAGCAGAGAGAGTACTGGCGGATGTACTAACAATGTACTAATTGATAGCTTACCGGTGATTCGATCGATACAGCGATTACGGACGTTGGGGTATGGTTCGGTGGACTCGTCAAACCGACGAGACTCATTCGCCATACAGCTCACCTAAATTGGACGTCGCCTCAAAAAACCCGGACGTACATAACCTTCAACCAGGAAGGCCTAAACCGCAAAGGGTCATAAATCTGACCCCAACAAATCCACTCTGCGTTTGGTGCCCGGTGCTTGCTTAGGACCTTCTTCCAGGCATCCTTCCCAGTATGCAGAACACTAAACCAACCTATAAAGAGAGAGAGAGAAAGAGTGAGCAAAGCCAGTTCTCATAAACCACCTATCGTTTGGAGACTAAAAACATAACCTAAAAAAACTCCATATCCACAGAATCGCCCTCGGTACGGTACTAAAGGGGTAGCAGCTATTTACAGGTGCATTTTTCATTCAATGCTTCGTCCTTCGTCCCCCCCCCCCCTGGCTTTTTATTTGCAAACCCTTCGCCCGGATAGAGTGCTTGCCCGGCAGCATCGTCAGCTAGTCCGCTATTCGTAGGGGGTTGCGACTAGCGAGAATTGGCTCGAATGGAACCTTTCGGTCGGGTTTGAAGTTGCGGAATGGAGCGCATTACACCATCACCGTCCCGTGGTTTGTTTACTTAAGCTACGGTCGGGAAAGAAATGGCTTACAACGAAACTCCCGGACAAAAAAACCCCTGGAATATACCACAGTCAGTACCGAACGCGCGGGAACCACAAATAGAAATAATTGTATTTTTCTTACCTTAACAAACTTTCCACCAGTACAGAGGTTCTGTGTGTCCCAATCCAACGCGACGGGTATGTCCACGGGGCTGCGTGTTGCGAAGGGGAAAATGGTTCCGGACTCACCGGTCTAGGCTGGCCGGACTACACGCTAGCCGGTCAGGTGGTTAAAAGCAAACCGGAAACAGCCGAATGGAAGGTACAGTTGGGAGTGGATTCTCGTACGTACCTTGCCCGGAAACGCTGTACCTGTAAATACACATGCCGGACAAAACACGGCGCGCACACACACACGGTGTGTTTCGGCCAGCGTGGTCAGACCAAATCAACCGATGTGGGGAAAGAGTACGAACCAAAAAAAAAATCTGATAAAGCACCAGCAAAAAAAGAAATAACAAGATAAACACAGGCAACTCTGGAAAGGAACTAGAACTCTCGCTCACTTCCGCAACCCAACCCGCTCCGGTTCCGACATTTTGCGGGCAAAACGGCATCGTACGTGCACCAGGCATGCGAACTGGATCTGGAGAGCTTTATCACAGTGCCAATATTTGCTGACGGAATGAATGAAACCCGCCATGGTTCATGCGATATTGCGTTCCTGTTGGACCAGGTGACTCTCGGTGGTATTGATGGGGCAAGAATTCCGGCACGGACCAACGTTCTGTAAGCGAAGCCCATTTGGGAGGGGTTGTAACGGGTTTACTCACGGCACCCTAGAATTGCCATTCCCCTTTGCCAAAATGGACCGGCTACAAACCGGTCTACTGGACCGGTCAATGGCTGGTACTGGCAAATATTGTGTCAGACAGACGCTGTACGTCCTCCAAGCTTTCCGGTAGCGTATCGTGGGCGTGTGGATCGATGATGTTTTTTAGATTTTAACGAGATTTTTAATGATTTTCTTGCTCACCATTTTGTGCGCCGGGAATATACGGCAAACATTGGGAAGGTTTTTTTTCCAATATCTGTTCGATAATCAATCTTCAGCTTTAGAAGTATGATGTCCTGCTTGCAATATCTCTCCCACGTTTGGTTACGATACGGTTGTAAACTTTTGCCATCACGAATCGAATTAATTACAAAGTGATGTTTGATACGGTTCCATTCCGTGAAAGTTTCTATAAATAAATTTAAAAACTCTCCTCAATATAGCCCAAAACACCGAATACTTCACGGCACCACACCTTTAATAGCCGTTTGTCAGTTTCGTTTAACGTGCCCGAGTAAAACCCACATCAAATACATCATCCGAACTGGTTATCCTGCAAACTCCAAACTCCATTTCGTTCCGTACACTCTTCGAAAAATTCACGCCAGCGTTTGGTGTCATTTTAGAAGGAAACCCTGTCAACCCAAATCCACACAATCTACCATCCGGTCCAGAGTTGTGTTTTTCTCTTTACTCTGCCTCGCTTTATCTCTCCCTTCCGCTCTCCGTTCCCCGCTTTCTATTGTAGCTGCTGGGTCAAAATGGATTCACTTAAATGTCAACGCATTTGCATACGGCAATTCATGGAGGATACCAACAGGTACTACCGCACAGTCCACTGCGCTGGTGATGTTTTCCCCCCAAACCGTGGACACATTTGCACACCTTGGCTGTTTTCCATTTTCCACGAAAAACAAAAAAAAAGAAAAAGCCAAAAACGAACGCATCCGGTCTGAAACGCCAATTCACTCATCGCCGGGTCTTGTTTTCAGCCTTCAGCCTTGTGAAACCCTTTTTCTGAGCATTTGAAGCAGTGCAGCGCAAAAGGGAGATCACCTGTTCCCCGTTCTTTTAACCGACACCCCCGTGTTGGAAGGTAAAAAGCCACGTCGAGACAAAAATCCCTTTTTAATTGCACCCTTGTCATGTTGTATGCTGTCCACATATGATGGTGATGATGGGGGTGTTGGTTTGAGTTTTTGTTTTAGTTCCTTATTTTTCTGTTTTGCTTTTATTTTTGGCACTCTTTATCAAGGGAGTAAACACAGGAACCACTTCGGTACGGTGCTTTAAATTGTTTCGCGTGGCACTGCTCATTCGATGCATTTGCTTTAGAAGAAAGATGTATTTCAGTGAGTTGTTTTTCCCGCCTCTATGCAGATATAAGATGCTGATGCTGTGCTACGGTTGCAAATGGGAAGATGAACAGCATCCAGCCGGTAACGATACTAGCTCGATTCGTAAGCGATATCGATCGTTCCTTGGGGATCGTGTGCATGCCAACACAGCACGAACGCTTCCTTCTGCTTCTTCTGGTGGCCGAACAGTTCCGGTGCTCAATAGTCGGCACAATTTGCTGTATGAATATTTCATCGACCAGAGCTGTACGTTTCTTCGAGGCGAAAGCATAAAGCAGCACATTAATTTCATCACCAGACATCGTACCCTCCCAAAAGTCACGATCGTTTTCTTTACCGCACTGGGGTGGATGGCTGTGAAGGGGTAAATGCAACCCTTATCCCTTACGCCAAATGATTCTCGCACAGCAAAAGTTAGTTTTAAAAATAACAGAAATGGAAAGCATAAAAATAATTCGATACACTTTCCAAACAATACCTACGGGAGCAATAGCAAAAACCGGATCCCGGTGGCAATTGGCGTTCGTTCGGAAGTACACACACACACGCACACATACACAACAAATCACACATCCATTCGTTCGAATCCTTTTCCCTGTTCGATTGGGTCAGTTTTTCCTTCGATCCAGAAGCGTTAGGAATCGATTCGCAAATAGAGCGAAAGCGTACGGAAAGCAACAAACAAACCAAAAAAAAAAAAAATCTGCCAGAACTGATGCAACTGGCACAGTCACACATTTATACACCGGTAGAGATAACACACAACACACAAAATAGGGGTTTTGCGGGAGAGAAAGAGAGGAGAAACGAACAGCTTCATAACAATAACCGTAAACTGGAAGAAAACTAACGGAAGCACTCCAGAAACCGGCCATATTTGATGGCCGTACGGGTGCCGGGTCTCCGCACACCGGAGTAAGTGCTCGTCGGCCTTTCAGCTTTATCGTTTGCCATTAGCCCTATAAAAGACTCATTTTCCGAATCACCCAGGCGCGCCTACTCCGAAACTGGTGGGTCATATTGGTGATTGGGGAGGAAGGTGGGAGCATCCCGGAGGGGAAGAAGGGATGGTCATCGCACAACCGAACACATATCGTTGTCTGTACGTGTACATGAACTGTAGAGTAGTTCCGGAACCGAACGGCGAACAACGTCCAAATGGGCTAGCAAAAAAAACACACAAGAAGGTTTCGAATATTCGATACATCCTGTCTTGCCCCCGGGCCGGTGAAAAGGGAACACGGGAAGAAACGAAACAACCGTCACCGGATACTGGGAAATCGGTACGACAAAATGACCCATTGCAGAGAGGGACTACAAATGTGCACAATGTGTACCAGGCGGTAAAGGAATCCTTCATAGACACGCGCTAGACAATGTTATCGTTGTCTTTTCTTTGCGCAATCTTTTTTTTTCCTCCTCCCCACAACCCGGAAGCTATGTACATCGGTACTTTAGTAGCTGTATTTATTCAACATGCTTCCTCAACCTCCCTTCTCACCCCAATCCACCCTTTCTACTTCTAATTTTTTGTCCTGTCAGATTTTTCGTTGTTTCATGCTCTCTACACGGGAAGAGCATAGCCGGCTACCGCAACGATAATGACCGGTTCACTGACGATGGTCCCGTTGTTGGCTTGTCGGCACTAGGTGGTTCACAATGAAAACTGCTTTTCCTCCTTAGATTCCCCCCTATTCATCCTCCTAAAACAGGGAGGAAAAATCATCACACGAAAAAACAACCGCCACCCCAATTGCTGTAATCTTTTTCTGGCACTATCACAGAAGAAAAGACGAGGAACGAGGAAGAACGCGTCCCATAAGGGAAAGAAGATGACGCTGGTGCATGATCACCGGAAAAAGGGAACTAAAGGTACTAAAGAAGGAAAGAAAAAAACAAACGCCACTCCACCAGATACTACTAACTGTCCACTATGAAGCACTCCGCACACGTACCGGCTCTGACCGGTATAATCTGTTCTGCTCCTTTTTTTATAGTACGACCCTTGCATTCATAATTTGCAGCTGCCGAACGTTTTATTACATTTCAAATTATTTCGAATGTGACTTTTACACCGAACTGCGGGTTGTCCGTTGCACGTCGAGAATGTGTGTTTTTTTCTCTCTTCCTCCTTTACTTGTTGTCTCCCTGGCTCATCGTCATGCTGTCTCAGTTTGAAACTTTTCTTAATTTGCACTTTATGCCACTCGGTTTGGTTAATGCATTTGGAGTGCCGCATTTAAAGCACTGTGGCGTACGAACTCGATTACAGCAGCGCACCGTACGTGAGGGGGTTAGATTTTTTAAAGTTGCTTTGAAGCATCCGTTTACCGTGGAGTGAGTGGAACTTTTTGCACGGTACAGAGATGGATTAAAGGATTAAACTTTAGGGAAAATGGGAGATTATGCTTAGTGTTGCTGTGGTAGTATTAGAAATAAGGTAAATGTTTTTGATTATTCAAAAATTATTTGCTTATGAAAATTTGAATTTTTAAAACTTATAAAAGTTTAAATAATTTATTTATAGCATTGAAATTAGTAAACCACTAAACGTTTTGAAATCGTAGCGAATTTTTGGATTATATGTAAAGGTAATCTAATGTATTGTGATCATATACAAATAGCTAAAAAGATTTTTATTATACTTTCTCAAAAACCTTTAAAACTTTTGAAGCACTTTTCCAAGTTGTAAACAAAGAAATGAAATTAAAACAAAATTGTTTTAACTGCTTTAAAATTGCTTCACTCAAAGTTAAAGCAAAAGTGAGCAAGTGCTTGAAAGTGGATGTTTACCTGTCCATTTTTCGACACCTTGAAACACCACTAAACTCGGTACACTCATAGCGAAACATCGAAGCCCATACTTACTACAAAACCCTGAAACACACTGCGTTTGAATGGATTACTTCTTCCCGTATCTGCCCGCAAACACGCTCCTGCGCACCACCACCGTCGATCATCAATGAAAAATTTGAACCCATCCAAAAACCCCATGAAGCATCCTTTTCCTATCGCTTTTCTCGGCGAACGGCAGTGAAGATACTTACAGCCACACCGGTACTAAAGTCTACCAGTTCGCACCGTTTAGTTAGGAGCACTTAGCTAAAAAGGCAACTGGCCGGGCGCTGTCGGCTTCACTGGCTGCCGACGGCAGAGCCCATCTCAGCAAAGGGCGTTGGAGAAACCCCCAAAAACAAGAATCCTCAAATCCCACCTGTAAGCTGAGTGTGCAATAAAACGCTTCACCAGCGGCAACTTGAAACCTGTCTACCATTTGACGGAAACACCTACCAGCCGAAGGTAGCGCCGAAGCTAACCGACCCATGGATCAAGCCTTCAATAGCCAATCCACCCTGATAAGCGACCTGGGAGATGATTGAAAAGGTAGACATTGAGTTTCCGTTCGAGAAGCTTGAGCTCCACACACACACCGGGACAACCGAGTCCCGCACCATCCATGGCTTCCTTCTGCTGCCATCACCTTTAACCTCTATCCACCATCACAACGGAACCGGAAATGTTTAGCTAGAAATGCCCAACCGAATGAAAAACACCGTTCCGATCGACCAAAAAGGTATGAACGGACCGAACGAGGCAATGAGGAAGCAAGGCAAGGGAAATGGAGAAAAGCAAGGAAAGAAACAAAACAAAACCAAAAAAAAGAAAATACATTTTCTCGAGATTGGACTCTTGGGATGGTTAACGAGGAAAAAGTAGTAGGCCCGCTTTTTGGACGGGGAAAAAAATGGAAACCCGGCATTCACTCAAACCCACGACCATGGCACAGCAAATAGATCAACCTGTTGGTGTTGGTGCACCGTTTGGAATAGCGCGCCAAAACCAAAACTCGAAACGCTGAACGATTTATTACATTAATAATGAAACAGAGAAAATCGATTAATGGTCCGGTGCCCTATCCGCTGGCTTGGTCTACCTTGCGGAGGGCTTTAGCTGGGCAGCGGGACTGTGTATTTGTGAGGTTGTGCGAAGGTACGTGGGGATGTGCTAGGGGAACGAAAATATACCCAAACCCCAGATGGTAAAATAATGGATGAATGGTTGGATGAAGTCAAACTTCACTCACTCTCAAATATTTGATCACAGATGAAAGAACAAACAGGCGTCAGCGTCAGCACGAATGGATGGGTTTGTTCAGGCAGAAACATTGGCATAACAAGCACACTGTACACGATTATTCGCAGTACGCAAACTAGTTAAATGTGGTCATTTCTTTTTGTCTATTTTTGCTTTTTATAAAAAAAAACCCCCGTGTAATGATATGTTTAATCTATCCCGTTTCACTACGTGCAGCGAGAAACTAATTTATTCTGCGTTGAAACCATTGCGAACAGCTTTGATTGGATTGTAATGGATCTGTCACCGATCAGGGTGGATAGCAACAATTAAGGTAGCATGATGCACCCGGCCACCAAAACCTCCCTTTTTTCTTTCCATGCACCAAACCTTGAGGCATTTTAAGTAATTGTGGAGTAATTATATCTCGCATTTTTTTTTCTGTTCGCTTTAAGTTCGCTTCCCATTGCTCATACTCACAGCGGGGCCATCTGGGTCGGACTAGTTTCACGGTCGATAGCGCCGTCTTACGGTTGGAGATCGCACGCGGGTCATCCTCTCGGGGTCTTGGTCGGGATTAACACATCTTTTGCATTACGCGATTGTCATAAATCATCCACAGTCAGCCTCCGGTGGTAATTCGTCCTGTTTCGTGGTTTCTGGTTACACGCAAGATCCGCCTGATGGTTTGGATACCGGTAAGATCTAGAGATTTCTAGAGATTTTGCCGACGAAAGTACCGAGGAAAGAAGGGAGAGAAAAAAATACAACGAAAAGCAAAACTGCAAGACAATCTCCAGTAGACGGGATGGTCGGTTCGAGGGTATTTCTTGCACAATTAGGCATCGCCCACATTTATGCTGAGTGCAAATTTTGTTGTGGAAAGAGAACGGAAATGCAAACAGTTTCCGTTTGATGCTAGGCAAAGGCATTTTATTTATTTTTGTATTTTTTAATTTTTTAGTATATTTTTTTCTACTAAGCAGTGAGAATAAACAAAACTAATTTGCCTCCCATTTTTTCTTTTTTTTTTTGCAGGGAAGGAGTAGAGCAGATGAGTAAGTAGCTCTTGTTGCTTTTAAAAATAAATAATCTATTTTATAAAGTGGGAGTTTTTCATGTTCAAATTCTAACAAAAAAGGTACGAAAATATGATTCTTAAGTAAGACCAACTGATTTGCATCTTTTCTATTTGCTTTCTTCGGGACGTCCTTTGACATAGTTCTAAGGCATCTCTTTTTTTTTATAATATAAATGAAAAAAATGAAACTCTCCCTCCTTTCGATTGGTACAATTAAGAAGCGAAAAAACACTCTATTTTACAGTAGTTAAGTTTCACAATCGCAACGCTGCACAACGCCAAGCGAAGCGAGATTGTACGCAAACGAGCCGATTCCTTCGGAGCGTCCAGGAATGATAGAGTGAAATAAATGAAAATTGTTTCAAAGCACGCTCCAAAACTTCTCGATCGCATTGTGCGCGAATTCTTTCCCCTCTTGTACTTCGACCACTCTATTTCCCCAACCACCGCACCGATCCGAATCCGACTGTCAATGCCGACCGTACGGTGCAAAAACCCGGTCGGTCCGGGGGGAATTTCGCGCAAACTTCACACTGAGTGCGCGTGCAAAAAAAGGGGGGGAGTCCGGACAAAACCGGACAGACACGTCGGATTTCTCGTTGCCACCCGGTACGCGGGACAGCAAATCAGATTAGAAAGACAGGAAACATGCGGGCGAAATGAGAAAATACGTTCGAACTTTGTAGACATGAATCTTGCCCCGGATGCAGATGAGCAGCGGCACTTCAAGATGGGTACGCACCGGTCCTCGGAACCTGCAAGAAGAAAACACACGGAAACCGATCCGTGCACGTGAGAAACAACACATGGGGGTAGGTGGGAAACACTGAAAGGGAAGGATGGTGGAGGGGAAAACTCGTGCGAACCAGAATTAGATTGAGATTTATTCCTCCGATTTATTCGACTCGGCCCCAAAAAAAACCGAAGCATGGTTGGCAGTTGGTGGTACCGGTTGGCGCAATCGTTGCAACAAGCGTTAGCGAGTTGTGTTGGGGTTCCCTCTACGAGGAAAGGAACATGGGATGGGCGAGAGAAGGTTAGCCGTTCCTTCCCGAAAGGTACTCGCAAGAAGCACGCCACTCGAAGCGCTCGCACCGACACCGAGTGAGAAAGAAATCAAGTTAAAATAAATATTAATCTAAATTTAAATTAAATTGCCTATTGGTGTAACTTTTTCTTTCCCTTTGAGCTCGCGTGTTTCGCTACCAAAAAACTGGTGCGCATTTACTTCGCGTACGATTACAAACTTCCGCCCATTCCCCGACCATTGTGCCGCTTCAATCCATGCCGTTTACATCGGGAATCTGTCCGTTTGTATTACGAACAATTTCTAACATTTTTGCCTTCATCTTCATCAAAAACCCACACGCGGCCCGACCCGCCCGACAAGCGGAACAAATTTAATTCTTTTTTCTCGGTGTTCCCGGGCGCACACAAAAACCCCTCGGGAACCGGGAGGGGTTTGGGACATTCTTAATTCATTTCGTTGTGTTGTTTATGCTATTTGCTGGAAGCCGAAACGTTCCATCCAGAAGTTTTTCGCCTAGTTTAACCGCATAGTTTGCGCGAGCCAAAGTTCCAAACAACTTCCACACAGAGATCGCTTTCGCTCAGGTCTGATGTGATCGTGTGATGCGTGATTTATACACACCGTGTTTGTGTTTCCTTGATGTTTAGCTACGTTTGTTGTTTTTTTTTTAATGTTTTGGGAGGTTGGAGAGGTTTTTAAAAGAACCAAGCATACCAACAATCCTCGCCCCAGAAAATCACATTTCGTAATCAAAACAAGGTGTAGCGAGATGAAACCGATCGTACCGTTCTGTACGTGACGGTAATGTTTACAACCGTGTTGGCGTAAGCAGCATTCTTAGTGCTTTGATGAAAAGGGAAAATGTTACATTGCACAGCCAAGGAATTGCTATTGCAAAATATGTCGTGTCAACATGATTATGCTCCATACAACTACGTTTATTTATTCAATAAAGCATAATTTCACCAATATTTTCTTACTTTGGATGTGGTTGTATACCTTGTATATGTAATTAACTAAAAAGTCAAGTAAAATCATCAATCAACCCTTCTAAGAATAAGAGGGTTTCTAGAGTTTTGGACATAGTCTATGTATCAAAGGCGTTTTAGAGTATTGAAACTGGAATAATCTCGGCTTTGATCGTCACGACTGGTGTTTTGAGCAGTTGGCAGTCAGCCCTTATCTCAACATCAATGTTGTTGGTACTGACCTTTGACCCAAAATAGGAGACATTTTGGACGACTTGAAAAGTTTGGTCATCTATCAGTAATTTTTTTTTATTTAAAGCATTATTTCATTTAGAAGAAATAGAAGTTCATTTCAACAAATTCGCATTGAAATACATCAATTTATAAAATTTTGCTAAATTTCCCCCAAAAAAAGCTAAGGTTATAGCCTTAAGAGATTTTCAAATTTATAGAATTATTATATTTTTTATTATTCTTTTTTATTGAAAGCATTGTTTGAGTGAAAAGAAACTTATTTCAACAAATTCGCATTAAAATACATCAATTTATAAATATTGCTAAATTTCCAAAAAAAATGCTAAGGTTTCTACCGCCTGCTCGAAGGCGTATGCAAGGATCTGGATTAACTTAAAGAAAATGTTTCCCAAAATTTCCACTTTTGAGTCGCGGATGGTCCCTGTAAAGCTTGGTTCAAGAGAAGACAAGCTAGCCTATACCCTTACTATACCCTTGATGATAGTAAAGGTTACTGAGAGTTTTCTTTCCACTTTCACCTCATATGTTCTGTTGGTCATTGTCATTTGTACAAGTTTGCTTCACGAGGTTTCCAAGAGAGCTCATTGCCTCCCACAATTTTACCTTCTCTATGCTATCATAAGCGACCTTAAACTCTATTAAGAAGAAAAGAGTAAAGCTGTTGCTCCACCATCGTTTCCAAGACCTGCCCATATCGGCTATAAAGCTCTGATCAGTTTATATTTTAGGAATTGTGGTTCCATTTCCATTTCAACCTAGCTTTTGATCAATTAATTTAATTTCAAACAAACATTGACCCAACCACAATTTTGACTCAGTGATTCAGCAAATTCGTTCACCCCATTGATTAACGCTTTCCAAATTCAAAATGTTCAAATTAAATTCTTACCGCAAAATGCAACGAAGTTCCAAATTACAGTCAATGTACCGAAAAACATATTCATCGTTAATATCGCCCACACGCTACACCCACAGCTATATGCCAATTTATCAAACATACACTCTTCGTTAAACTGAGCGTAAACCCACTGAAACTCCATAAATATGTACTCTCTCATCATATGAGTCCTTCTGAAAGCTTCATCTGATCTGCACGCTGATAACGGCGTGGGGGATTTTCCAAATAAAAATAACCCTAACCTCCATAGGTGGGCTAGCCCCTTAATGCCTTTAACTCTGACCAAATCTTCATCCTACACGCTAAACATTACTGTTTAGGTGGTTCCATTAGCGGGTGGTTCGTGAATCGAATCGGAAGGATCGAAACATATGCTTAAGGAAAATAAATCCTGGTGGTAGGAACTTCTTCCACCCTGTATTTCCTTTCTAACCGAGGATGAATGAGCTCCGTCAAGGTGAGATCAAACTACCCCAATACTACCTATTCCCCTAGCAGTGCCTCGCCGATTTTCCAATCGACATTCGGAAAAAAGACCTTCTATTCCGACGAGAGTTTCAAAGCTCGGAGTTCAGTTCGGAGCAGCTGAACTAATATCATTTATTACACGCAAACCCATAATTTACTACGTATCAAACTTTTAATTGGTGGGTGCGCTGACTAGAACTCGAGCCAAGCTACTTACCTAACTCGTCTACTCCTTATGTGGGAAAGTCGATTCTTCTACAGAGGAGCTATTCCGATCCCCGTTTAACATGCCCCGAAAGTGTCTGCTAAGAAAGCGTCGAAATCTAACGGAAGAATCGAATTAATTTAATTGCTTTCACGGTCAAACTAAAACCTAGATTGACCACTATTGGTATCCGGAAAAACTTTCCCCTGTTCGGAAAATGACCCACGCCCGTACGGAAGACGAATAACCCATTTCCGTCTCAAAAGAAGAAAGGCATTTTTTTTTGGCTTCCGGAACCCGAAGCAAGATTATTGGGTGAGTTAGTTAATGAAAAGGCTTTTCACCCGGACTTTGGTCCGTTTTATCCGGCCAAGGATGTGGGACGTTCGTGTCAGCATTAGCGTTATGTCGTTCTGCTGATGATGGTGTGAAGGTAAGTACGTCTTTCATCACATTCCATTCCATCCAACCGAAACCCGATAAGTGGCTTCCGCTGATGGGACGAAAACATAAAAAAAAGCTTCAATTAAATCGGATGAAAAAAGTAAGTAACCATCCAAGAAGAAAAACATCTGTCAAAATGCCTTTGGATCCTCGTTAAAAATTGATGCATTCCTATTTTATTAAATGGTGTTTCTTTCGTTTTCATTTTTTGCTGCGCTCAGTTAGATCGTGATTTGGCTCCGTTTTTTCTTTTCTTTTGGTTTTCCTTTTCGTATTTTAAGCATTTTCCCTACAAATAATCTTAACGAACCCGAAGCCCATCCCATCCCAACCAGTCATTAAGATGACACAAGGACACGGGCAACCGGGAACCGATTGAGTGACAGTCTATAAAGCGTAAAGCTTTTGCAGGCTTTTATTTCATTCCTTTTCACTTTACGGCGGGAGGAAAAATCGGGACAAAATCTTCTCATCGAAACACAAACACACTTACCGGGGTGGGGATGCAAGAAAAACACTCACCAGAAAGGCGAGAAAACAAAACCCCGACCGGGTCCCAAGGGCGGGTAAGGAACCGTACCCGGGGATCCAAAACATTGTTCACCATAGTCCGCGATGTTGAGCGACATTCTTTGCCGTTCTTTACGGCTCAACTCTGCCCCACCGTGGTGGGTGGGGAGGGGAGGGTCTCTTCCGAATGGAACGAAAATGCAAGTGAGGCGGAAAAACTTTTCCTTTTCCTTTTTTTTTTGGAAACTGTCGATAAACGATTATAATCAACTGCTTTTCCCCCACTGGAGAAAGTCTGTGTGTGTGGAAGAGAGTTGGGGATGACTGTCCGGATAATGACAGCTACGAGCGAACGACTTCGCCACACTTCCGTTGTCTTTTTGGGGAGGTGGAGGAGGAATTGCAAAAATTGGAAACACACACACACACAACGTCCTAAAAAAAGCGGAAAAAGAAATGACAGAAACAAGGCGAACAGCAAACAATAACATTGGGATGAGTTTCGTATCGGCTTCGCTGGACCGATTACCGGTAGAACCGGAACGATGGAGAGTTTGATTTTTATCAATTGATTTTATTAGGGGCGGAAATGTTGACGCGAGCCAATAATCTCCGGAACCCAAACGTTAGCAGCACTTTATTCTTTTTCCCTTTCTCTCTTTTATCTTCTTTACCGCTGTCTTCACCTTGCCCAACATACAACAAAAAGCGACAAGAAATTGTCATTAAATCGAATGGGTTCTGGGAGTGGATGTTTCGGCAGGAAAACAGCATCCACCATCCATCCATCTTGAGTTCATGGGTCGTTAGGTGAAAGTTATGTAAAAATTATGTCTGACGCATTTCGTTCGCAAGCTGCTTTGATAAAGAAAAACTTTTTACTAGAATCTCTTGCATACACACACACCTACAGCGGTAATGTGTAGCCCCCGTAAGTGGTGGCTGCATGTGGTCGTTCTCCAATCTCGGTAGGAAAAGTTTTAACAAAACTGATCAAATTTTCATTAGGTTAAATGGTTCATTAGTGCTATCGAAAAGGGCTGATCACTCATGCCATCGGTAGAGTGTTGGATCGTATCGTTTCATTAACGTTGCCCGTAGTGTATGGTGAAGGATGGTTGCCTTAATAGACACCGATATGAATTTAAATAATTAAAATTTTACAACATTGCATGACAGCTTCGAAACAGATCATAAAAACGGTCAAAGATGTTGCACGTTGGAAAATTGTGCAAAATTGAATATTTGGAGCGATTTCACAACAGGAAAATAAAACAAAGAAACATGCCCCTAAAAGGAAAATTTGATGAAAAACTGAAAGATATAATTTATTTTTCATATAATTTTTATTTTAGCATTATGCTAGTATTGAAGAAGAGAAAAGAAGATTTAATTGACAAGGATATTGTTATAAAGTATTCATAGTCAAATAGTGCCTTGTGATGAATGATATCTAAGGGGAAATAGAAATGGTGTCAAGTATTACTAATTCAATTAAAACGAAGTAGTTTGATTAAAACAACAACAGAAGAGGATATCCAATACAATAATAACAAACCTAGCAATAATAACTACAACGTTTTAGGGTCATTTTGATGTTTTTAATTGTTCTGTGACAAATGGTAGGAAATATTATATCCCTATAGCTACCTAAAGACGTTCTGTTTATTACCAGTTTTATTTGATTCAGCTTAGCATGGGTGGCACAAATCTGTTGCTCTGATTTAATATTTCCTTAGGCTGAAGTTGTAAGTTTAATTTATAACTTACAAAAACTTCTTTTTATGAAGAAAATTAAAGTATTTTAACTTTCAAAATCATTTAGTACAAGCAACAAAAACACAGTTTCTCTTTTCATTAAAGAGAAGCGCTTAGAAAAAAAGCTTGTCACGAGCGTCAGCAGCGAAAAACAAAATGTCAAAGAAAAAAAAGCCATTACTTGTTTGAATAGTAAACAAATTACTACAAGCTGTCGTGTCACAATTACTGCCCCTCCAATCCGTACCCCATTCGTGCAAAGCAAAGCAAACTACAGAAAAAAAGGGAAATTATGGAAAAATTTTACCATTTGCAGTGCCACCGTACCGTAAAACGGTCGTCTGCTCGTTGAGTAAACAATTCTGAGTTGCTTTTCTTTTTACATGTTTTTTTTTCACTAGCCGTGGACCCCCATCACACATCCCTCCAGTTTCAACCAATCCCGGGACATGCAAAGCTAACCACGAACACAATGCGAACGATTTTCTTTGTTTGATTAAGTCGTATCCAAGAAAAATACCAATCGCCGAAAATGGATTGGTGCTATGAGAAAACTGGAAAATACCAAACCCCAAAAAGAAAAGCGAACACTTTCTACCCCCCTTTCCAACCCTTCCTCCCTTCCATCCTTCGTTTCTCTTCGTCTGCTGCATGGGTTTTTTTTACGTTTGCTTGAGGTCTTTTGAACGGTTTTATACTTTTCCTTCTGTTCGAATAATCGTACAAATCTGGAAGAAATCACCCACAGGGCTAAAGGGAGAGAATGAAAAAATGAAAACGATGACAACCGATGATTGGTCGCAACGCGATCCCCATCCACGTCCGTGAGACAGCAAGAAAAAGAAATCCATTTTATATCTTGTTCATTTTATATCTGAATAAACAACAAGAACCGCCAACTATCAACCTACAAACCCCCAGCCCCCGGATCTGCTTCGTACCGATTCTTCAATCAAAACCCTCAACCGGGCCCGCGGCCATACGGATACATTTTCCTTTTCTAGCGGGTCGGAAAAGCGGGTCAGTTGGACAAAAGGGGAAAGGAAAAATATCTTCAATTTTAAATATTTATTCCAAACCGATCGTCGTCTGGTTGAAACGGGCCAGGACCCCATTTATCTGTTCGTGACAGGGAAGCATGGTGGCAGGACGGAGCGGTCGCTTCTTTGTACCTTCATGTTCTTTCATACACATCGCCATACACACGGTGAGAACACATTATTGTTTCCCCCAAAAAAGGACAATTCTGGAGTGATTGGGAAAGGGCATACTACGTTACCATGAGCGACGGTTAAAAGAGAAACCCCCAGTCGGGCATCGACTCAATAACACCAGCCTCAATATCATATATTTTATCTCGCAACCGGAATCGAAGACCGAAAGGGTATGTTTTATTGATTATGACAATAATAAACAAACAAAGAAGCCTTTCAAGATGCTCTCTCTATCTCTCCGCATGTGTGTTAGTAGGCTACTGCATTGTCCTGCCATAAGCGTCCCCTGCTGCTCCTTTCCCTCCTTCCAAGCACCACTGATCGAACATTGAACGTCCCTTGAAGTAGACAAATCCATACTTGACAATCTGCCAGAACATCGCAACCGGTCCCGGAATGCTTCGTGATGATTGCAATCGTGTTCCCATCACCTGGCCTGGTTGCCGGATTTCTCATTCCCCGACCCGACGAAAAATGAATGTCCCGGAACAAAACATCACAGCTCTCCCGGTAGCGGCTGGCGAAAGTGATCCCGATGGCATGTATATATAAGGCGATTTTGTCGTTGAAAGCCATTTTTTTATTTCATTTTGTCCCTTTTTATTTGTAAGACGGGTGGTGGAATGAGGAGTCAGGGGGAGAGGGCTTCGAAGAAAAGCTGGTAAGGTCTGTGGGGAAATGTGTTATCGGGATTTTGGGGAACAAATCAAGCCCGCTGAATGGGTTCGACCCCCCACCCGATCTTCTCTCATCGTACGGATTCCATCAGACCGATGGCATTTTTCTACATTCTTTTCACTGTTGCTTGTCCTTTTTATTTGTGACTCCATTTCAACCACTTTCGCTCAATTCCGCTCCTCCACTCCCCCTTCCCTTGTAGCCTTATAAATCCATTCAGACGCCCAAAAGTGTTCTCCCTCCCTTTTTCTTTTGCATATAAAGGGTAAACGGCACGGGGAAATTTAGGGAAACGGGAAAGTGGGTTTGGGAAAGCCGATTTTCCCAAAAAGCCAAATTCTACTGGTACGGGATGATGAAAATAATGATAACAGTTGTGTATTGATGTGATGAAGACATTTCAAGTTCGGTCACCACTTTGACGGACACAAAACCTGGAGGGTACGAATTGTGCCGAAATGCAAAGCAAACAAGAACAGTTCATATGGCAGGCCGAAGGGAAAGCCAAAAAAAAGGATCCCAATACATACAGTTCTTGATGTCTTTGACATGTTTTTGAACTCTTTCGAACTATCTGACCCGACGAGTGTTCCTGGCGACACAGTGAGAACCAACAGGCAATCCCTTTCCCTGTACATTTGTACACTGAAGGATTGTTATATTAGACTGTTTTGTGTTTTTTTCGTATTTTTTTTTTTGTTGTTTGCTTTTTAGACTCTCTTTCCTTTCATTTTTCCCGATTTAGCTTCACGTACGGAAAAAGGCTAAGGCTTGTAGTGTAAGCTAAATAAATTGGCTTCCAAAAAAGGGAGACGAACTTTTGACAGCAAAAGGACGCGAGGCGAACAAATGGATGGACAAAAATAAACTGCTTGGAAGCCTTTTTTTTCCTTTTCGTCTTTAAGTCGCTGTCCCTTTTGTCGCTAGCACCGTTTGTTGTCTCGCGTTATATCGTATTAGTTGGCATTGTTTGTGCAAAGGCAAATGCAATGATTCACTTCAACACCTTGGTATTAAGTTGTGAAACGATAGGTGCTTTTTTTTATTAAAATACGTTATAATGATTCATGATGCTATCATTATATATTTGATGTGGAAAATGTCGTGGAAGTTTTGTGACATTTTCATAATAATTTTTCATTTCTTCTCATTTTTAAAATACAAGAGTATACAGGAGTATATGGAAAGTATTTTACACACATGAGAAAATAAACAAGAGTAATACCAAATACACAAAACAATGCCCCTCGCGTGGTCTACTAAAGTTATAAAATCCCACATAATGGGTTCAGACTTCATTTTACTTTCACTTTGCTTCAATAATCCTAGCAAAATTCCAATGAGAAAAAAAACTTCCACAATATACATTTACATTTTATTTTGCTTCCCAACAAAAAAAAGGAAACAAAATGTTATCATTTTTGCATATAAATCTATTTTTCTCATTTCCCCATTTCCAATGAGAAAAAAATCCTTATTAAATAATGAAACAAAATCAAAAATCTTCTCTCCACAAAGCTTTCCGATTTGTTGCAATTTACTAGCCTAGCTTCGTTACGATATCTCGTTACAGTTTTATTTCCTGTACACGAAAGAAGCAAAAAAAAACCTCTCCACAACAGGCCTAAAATGCAATTATTATACCCCAATGGTTCCGATAGCCGATTGTTTAAGCACACCGTCCTGCCACCTTTACCGAAAAAAACCCTCCTGATGTGCCATAATAATTCACAACGAAGTTTAAATAAAAATCAGCAAACACAACAACAACAACAACAACAGCGAAAAGTAAACAGTCTTTTTACCATCGTAAATCCGCGCTTCCACCCAATATCGCGACAATGCCCAAAATCACAACCGGCGATGGGAAAACCCTTTTCAACAAATGAAAACCATAATCCACCGATTGCCGAAAGGCAAATGGCGAAATCACGATGCAACAATCGGGTACAGTGATGCGGGAACGTGCGCCGGAAACAGGAAATACACAACCAACAACAAAACCACATCAATATCCCCGTCACAGCAGCAGCAACCAAACAAAAAAAAAAGTCCACCGCCCGTCGGAATGTCAAGCGAAGCGGAAGGAAACAAACAAGTAATACCCATCCCGGTGTTACGCTTCAAATTGCAAACGAGACCAAAGTAAATAAACGAATGATGGAGACAGAAATGGCTACCATCGGGGGGTTTTTTTTTTAGTTCCACCCGCCCCGTTTCGCCCGGTGGGTGATGGATGGCAATTTTCACAAAAATACTAAAACCCCACCCCTTGTACTTTTCCTCACTCCTCACATCCAAAACGCGATCGGTCACGTTTTCAACCCCTTTTTTGTGTGTTGGCATCTGGATTTTTGTGACAGAAAAGTGGCTATGCAAACAAAGCCTGCATTTTTAACCAAATTTCGAATTGTGTGTGCTACAATCCATTGGAACCGTAAACGGAAAGGAAAGAAGGCTGAAGAGGCTTTGGTGAGGCGCGTTACGCATCCGTGTCGTGCTGTCCGATCGTGTCGTGTGTGTGTGTAGGTTGCTTTAATTTTTTGGAGTATTCTTTTTCCCCTTTTTTTGTAGTCATTTTTCTTAGCCACTGATGCTAGGTGACAGGTGTTTCTCTACCAGAAACTAGGCGTCGGATGAGTGACAAAACAAAAACAAAAAAGCACACACAATAGCAACAATTGGGACAACGTGAAACTGCTCGATTCATCATCTGATTGTTCAATCAATTCCAATGTCGAGTACCCACCACCACCCCCTTGAGGGGACACTGTTTTGGCGTACGGACAGCTTCGGCAGCTCACCGACCACCGGTACGGCAGCTGCTGCGAGTGACGGATTAATAGTACCGGGTGATGCGTACGCTCACATCGCGTCGGCCAGAATCATGTTTCGCACTAGGTTTGAAGGATGCGGCGGATAGGGAAAATAGCAAAATTCCACATGAAGATAACAGCCATCGTACGTCCTGGTCTGATCGGTGCCCTGTAGCCCCGTGGGCAAATGGGTGAAATTCCCACCAACAACAAGAAAAAAAAAAAGGAACGATGAAGTGTGAACTTCATAATACCGTGCGAAATATCGTTTTGCAAAATGCTCGAATCTCGTCTGTCACACGCACCACCGTCACCGTCACGCGGGCGGGAAAATTCTTAACAGCGTGGCCAAATTTATTCCATGAATTTTAAACAATACCGGAAAAGCGCTAGATAAATGGTTAAGAACAAATACCGGACCAAAAGCGTCGAAATCGGTTGACGAGTTATTAGCATTCCGGTGACGGAATGTTGGCCACACGCAAACTGTTTCGATGGTTCCGTTTAGCGGGTGTTTCTGGTTGTTTTTTTGTTGTTTGGTTTTAACGATTTATTCACATTTTTCTGCGCACATTTTCACGACACTAACTATTGATGTGAAACGGCCCTTTTGCAATCCGTTTGGTACGATTCAATGAAACAGTCAGTTGTTGGTACTGGAGGGAAAACATAAATAGTGAAAGAAAACCGATCTGGTACAATTCTGTAAACATGAGGGCAACGTATATGTAACGAGGCGCTTTCCAACACGATTAGAACGTTTGTTTTTTTATCACAGCTTTTTCATCGTGTAAAGATTGATCTGATGCTATGATTTCAAATAGTAAACGAAACTGAATATGCTGCATACGATATAGAAGAATCAAAGAATTATTTATCATTTGTAATAGTATTTTTCGTCTGTCTATAATTATAATTCATTAATTACAATGAGTTTCTGGTACTGCATAACTGTTCATAATATCATTATATTTTGAACCGTTCTAATAGATCATTACCGAAAACGGTCCATTAAAAGTCGACTCTAATTATTGTCTGAAAATGAAAATGGTTTTTTACCTCATTCTCTTTCCTGTGGTGTATTTGTTAGTGGCATTCACACGGAACAGGATCGATACCGAACTTCAGCTGGTTCGTTCCCCCGTGGTGAGGTATGACCATTCAGATATGAGGTATAATTAAAGACCAACAGCCCAATTATGAAAGGCATGATTGGTCTTCAAAGGTTACACCAAGAAGAAATTTTTATTATTTATTTGATAGTTATTTTAGAGTAAAGAAACTTATGAGTTATTTTATAGTCATTTTATAGCAATGAAACTTCTGAACTTATGTATAACAATGCATTGTTGAAAGGATAGTTTATTAATTTTGAAAAAACTTATCAATATCATATTTTTTTAAACCTATCACACCCGATATATGGTGCTTTTTGACGGTTCGGAGAAGAGAATATCTCCTAAAAAAAAATTCCGTATGGAGTTAATATAATGTTTTAACGTAATTCAATATTTTGCATTACCATGAGTTCGCTCTCGATAATACATATGATTTTGAAAAGGCAACCATTTGTTATTCCAAAAACTCATCAGCGTGAATGAAAATGTATCGCTTCACATCTGTATCGCAAGTATATCATTCGATTGATTGACAGTAATTGAACATTTTATTATATTTTTCAGCATTACTATCATTCCATGTAACGCAATATTCAACACGTTAACTGGGATTAACAAAATAGGGTATTGTGTCAAGAAATGTATCATTTTGATGTATGAGATGATCCAATTTCGAATAATTATTCGCATCACAATTGAGCAATTCTTTGTTAAATTTTAAAAATTGATAATATTTTACACACTACAACTCAAAATACAAAGGATTTAGTGCATTGAGAATCATACAATTGCTCGCTTTAAGGACACATTCTAAAGAATCACCATAACAGTGTGTTATTAATTTATTGGACGCTTCGCCCACATACCAATAGTAATTTAATTGTGTGCAGCAGTAAACACCCCCGTCGAACGGTTCATCATAAAGATAAATCCCATCAATTAAAACCAGTCAAATAATTTACGACTGTCAGCGACACCGTTCCAAACATCATCTGCCGGTTTGGGTAGATGGACAGCATCAAGAGCACCCCGTGTAATGTTCGTTTGTCGTTCGTTCGATTTGTGATCGGATGCATATGCATTTAAAAGGGTTGTTCGTAGTCACACTGGTCACAGTGTCAAGCCGTCAAGATGCCGCGTATGCTGCAGTGATCATCAAGCACCCCAAAAACGGGTTTTTCTTCGGCAGCACCCAGTGTGCAGGTGGTTTAACAAAATTTAAGGAAATAAAGACAAAAAAGCAGGGATAATGGTAAGCATTCACCAGTCGTGGTAATGGTGCACATCTCGCACTCTCTCACCCCCATACAGACAGTCTCACTTCCCCTAGCAGTGATGACAGTATCCCGCCGGGAGTCAATTAACGAAATTTAAAACATCATAAAATTGAAGCTTTATTAACCTTGTGCTTTCCACACATAAAATCATTCGGCACCCGTTGGGTTTATTGTGTTGCCGCACCATATCTTCACCGCCACCGCGCTCAGACCTGGCCGCATAACACATACAATCGTGTGCACAAAAATGCTTGCCTTTTATGATTTCTACCTGGTTCCTTTTTTTGTTTTTTGTTTTTTTGGGTTGCGAGTAGATTTCATTCGAGTGGACTGACCCTTTTGGAAGCGTTTTTCGGAACGGTTGAAACCCGGCCACCTTTGGTACTAAAGTTGTTTAACCCATCCGTATCCTACTAACCGCGTCACGGTTACGATTGAATAGAACTTTTGTAGGTAATTATAAAATGCTCTTAAAATTCCTTCATATCAGCAAAACCCCTCCTCGAGTAGGGTTTTCATCGTCATTCACCCTTCGGTTCAGCAGTCGGTGACTTGTTAATCATCGTTCGGATTAGCAAAGCATCCCAAAGCATTGGGATGAATTGTAGCCACCCCAAAACCCTTCCTCGTATCCCCTACCTCCTCTCGTCGACCACTTGTCTCAGCATCGTTTGCAAAAACGGTTTGATTGAGGTTTGCATGCTGCGTTATAACGTTCTATATCATCAGAAAAGTTGCGTTTGTGGTTGATTTTGTTTCAATTTCTCACCGTTTTCGCTTTCATTTATCATGTTATGAGCGGTCCGGTCGACCGGTAGGGGTCCAGTGATGGTCTGGAGGTGATGCTACCAATTTAGCTTTTAATTTCTTGTCTACAAATTTGACGTTCTTGTTCGTTTTCCCCCCATCCCCTCGTACCGGAATCGTTCCGACCAGACCGTACCCGACACGGTCAATTTGCCGTCAAAAGCCGTCAAACAAGAGTGAAGATGATTAAGTCGTGGCACCGCTAATGAGATGAGTTCAGGTTGAAAGGTTGAGCACGGTGTAAGAAATTGTAGCAGACGCAAGAACTGACCGGATAAACCGTCTAACCGATGATGCAAACCGACAGCTACGGGGAGACGCAGGCCGTCCGAAAGATTTAGCCCGTTAGTCCCGATTACTTCACCCTTGACTTGAGCTGAACTAAATCTGACAAATGCGCACCGAAACGATTCTACCGTCCATCTATCAAAATCGTTATGGACCACCATTCGCTATCCGTATTTTTTGTTCTTGTTTCTGTTTTGCTGGATAATCCTCGAACGAACATCATCTTCATCAGCGACATTAAGAGTGAATTGCATCGTGGTACATTTATGTTCCCACTTTGGATTTGCTTCGACAGCAGTCGGACGGCAAACCAATAAAACGGCGAACCAGCCGTACGGGTGATCAACGTGATAAGTTAAGGAGTATTTTTAAAGGTGTCGAAAACCACACCACTATCAAAGTGTTGTTAAAAACCTCGACAAGAACAACGTGCGCCTTTGATGATTACCATAAAGCTGTTAATGACTATGCCACTATCCCGGTTTTGACTCCTTTTTCGGAGTCACTACCACAATCCAATAATCGTAAACTGTTCGAGCTCATCGGGCTGTCGTTCGGTGAAACAGTTTTTGGAAGGTTTTGGAGCTGGCTCGTCCAATTCTTGTTGCCCTCATTCCGTGTCACTGTATCGGCAACAAGCCCTCGATGAGACTTCAACATGAAATTCAAACGAGTTGCAAGCAACAACCACTACAAAAATGGTAACACATTAAACACGGATAACTTTACCCCTCACACCGATGCAGCCTCAAATGGGCCGTGGAAAATTACCACCAACCCAAGGGGGGATGGACGCGTTGAACGCTGCACAAAAATGGGTACTAGAAAATGCATCGTTCATTGCCGATTTGCATAGTCCCGTTTTTTGCATTCGCTTCTCTTCTCACCCGACACGAACTGCGAAGTGGCACTCGGTACAAAAGTGGTACTTCATTATTGTACCGAAGCCGAAGGCTTCGAGTGGAATGATATCGTGCACAAACGTAAACCTGACGTAGCTGATGATGCCTCTGCTACGCTACGTGACTGTAATTAAATTGATAAAAATCATTTCACAAAAACCGAATAAATGTATCACCGAACCGAGATGCAAAAATAGGTGCTGCTACGGTGTTAAGTTTGTTGGTTAGGCAAAAGGCAGTGTGAACGTGAAGCATAATTTATAGACACGTGTGGATCTGAGGTTGTGTGTGTGTGTGTGTTTGTGCAAAAAGTGGATCCATTTTGATTGCAAATGAAACGAAGATCAAGTATCGCAATGGTGCTAGATCGTATGTTGCACGAGTGATTTACTATCAATATCTAGCACACTTACGGATAAGTTACCTCTGTTATGCTTCATGAAACGTTACTAAGTCGCCTTTTATGTGCAAGTATGCTCCAATGTGTGGTTGTTAATTTGTAGCTTATAAATTTAATTTAGTTGGTAATTTATTGCACCTGCATCAGTTAGCATAAACCTTTGCAATGAGGCAAAAATAATGGAAATAATACTCATTAAATGCTCATTAATCGTAAATAAGAGAGAAAATATTTATCACAAATACGCACCACTTTCTTATTGACAACTTGTTGTAGATATGATAGATAAATAGAAAGATAGATAGTAGCAACATTTGTGGATTTGAAGTTTGAACATTTACACCACTGTTCTTTAAAGGTGTTAAGAAACCAAACACTATACTTAAACTAAATATACTCTAACATTAGGGCATAAGTAACCTCAACTACAGGCAGATATTAATATGTTCACCGACTTTTCTTCAGATTTCGAGTAGCCGATTTAAGATCATCCCTTAGGGCATGGCTTTAACTTTGTAAAAGGTTTAATAAACAAAGGGTTTGAGCTTTTTTCATTGTTTCAATTATGTTTTTATTGTTTCTTTGATAGTCCCATGTGTCTAACTCCACAAGTAGTTTTGTACGAGTTATTCTCGAGCAGACATTAAAAGAGGTACGTTTAGCAGTACTTCCAGTATTTCCCTTTGAAGAACCGATATCATTGTCACGTATGCTTGCTGAACTGTTCGATTCAAACCGGACACTAGGGTCAGAGAAAGATCTCGATTGCTTACTACGCTGTACAACACTGGAAGATATCATATCGAAATATGAGCGTCGACGTGGATATTGCACTTTTTTCTCAATCATTCTTTCCAATTCTAAACATCTGACATTCCTTCGATAGCATGATATAGACATCGTTGGATACGAGACTGCATCAGAATACGGAGCTTACACTGAAACTACAAACAAAGGCATACATATTGGACTGAGGAGCAATGGTACAAAATACCTTCTTTGATCATAAAAGGACTCTTCTAGTGTTGTGTCAAGCTGAGTAAGGGCATACAGAAATCGTTTTCCTAACAGCTAGTTCAAATAATCTAATAGTATTAACCCTTTTCTCCTTTTTGAATATTATAAAGATCGGTGTATTTCATCACGTTAAAATAAAAATTTATCATCAAACGCGAGACAGTGATCGATAGTAACGATATGTTGGATGAGGTGGGACGAGTCTTTCGTATCCTTCACTCCTAGAATCTCTTTTCAAAGACTTATTTCTGTTTGATATACCTTATATCCCAACAAATTCATGCTTGCAACCTGCAACTGAGAGTCAGAGAAACTATCTTCAGTCGTTTGACAAAAACTAACCCTCAAATCCCACACCAACGGATGATGACACACGGTAAGCTTCAAGCTGATTTGCTTGTTTAATTAAAAGCGCTAGAATGGCAGTTCCAACGAACAACCATTTTCCCATCTTCTGGATGTACACCTCAACAGCACCAAATTGTATCAACGCGCTGTCGCTTTTTTGTTCTAACCGTGCACTCTAACCAATCAGTTCATTTCCAGTCAGTCATAGAATAGAAAATTGAAACAAGTGGTACACAAATAGAGAAAAACTGCTTCCCCGGGTTTTTTTTTTCAACTTCTGCAAACAAAACTAACAAACAAAACAATAACCAAAAAAAACGACACGAAAAACGTTCCACTCAGCACTAAGGAAAAGGAGTCGACTACCAGCATGCTTCGGATAGTCGTTGACGGTGTCTATTATGTACCATTTCGGTCCGGAAGAACACGTACAACGCGTTCCATCTTTGTATCGTTCCAGTCTTCGGACGTAGTTCGGATGCGAAAAAGAAATTGGCCAACCGAATACAACCCCCGGAAGGCGACAGTTCGAAAATTGCTTCACTGCACTGCAAAGGTATCTTCGGGAGGGGGGGGTGGTGCCAGAAAAGCCATAAGCAGAAAGATAAAGTGAAACAAAGCAAAGAAACTGCCAAACGGCTCACTACAGCCGGCGGGAGGAATATTTAGAAAAATCCTGAAAAATAGATAACAAGGAAGAAAGAGAGAGAGAAAAAAACCCACCCAAGAGCACCACATTCCTTCCTTCCCCAAAAAAAAAATTGGAGGCAGACAGATTTGAAGCCGGTTTTCCGTTTTACCAGGATTTGCTCGGAGCCCGTTCCTTTTGCTCGTATCCGGAGCGAATATGAAGAAATTAAGAAACATAATAAATTTAATTAAACTATACAACGTCCATCTTTTGCCGAACGAAGCCACCACGAAGTGATGCGAGTTCGCAAGAGGGAAGGAAAATAGATGGCCACATGCAACAGCAACCGAGCGTGAATGGCGCATCGTTCGTTAACAAAAAAAAAAAACAGGCCAGCAATATCCTTTCGCTTCCATCGGTATCGAACCCTGGTATCCAAAATCTCAGCGACACTCGGGCCGGTTTGCTGTGTTGCTTCGAGGAAAATGTTTCCTTTCCTGCTAAAATCCTTTCCGGCCTGATTCCACTGTCACTGTCGAGTTCCCCGGTTTCTGGTCTAAAACGCGTGGATCTTAATTGAATACGGATGAAAGGAGCAACTTTTTCCCCGTTGCAGTTCCATCCCTCATGCTCCCACTACCACTCTTTTACGGAAGCATTCATCGTTCGTCTTTCCGATCGTACCGATCCACTGGTATTGCCGTTCCGGTATTTCTCCAATAAATAAACTATCGTCAGCAGAAAAGCTTACGTGGGTAGGTATGAACTTGCCACTGGATAAAAGAAGGAAAGGGTGAGGGGGAGAGGAAGGAAGGGAAGGTGTTGGTTTGACAGGTGCGGGAGACTTTTCCTATCATCATTTGTGAGAGGCTTTATTATAAGTTTCGCCACACCGGATCGTTTGCCGTTTTTGGAAGGGCAAAACGATAACAACGGGGTGATGGGAGGAACCGATGAACGGAGGGAGGGTGGACGTTTTCCTTCCCTTCTCTCGAGTTAGCATCACTATTGCTCTGTTCAGCTGCGTAGCCATTTTGCTTCCGCACGAGTGCGGCAAGTGACTAAGAATTAAGACAGCTTCCAAACTCAAGCCCATTTCCCTGCAACCGACCAAATTGCACATTTCGATACAGCGTTGGTAAAGTTTTGCATTTTTTTTACATCCCTTTCTATCGTTCTCTCTCTCTCTCTCTCTCCGTGTCTTTCCTCGGTATTGTGCACCTTTTAATGTATCCGGTGCGTTTTGTTTCTTTAAGCCGAAAGCACAATAGCCACGGAACCGGCTGATCCTACGGTAAGGACGAGTTGCTCGTAATTAAACCGATACCGGCGAGTGGGTGTTCCCTGCCAGCGTAGATAAAGCGCAAAGTATAGCTGACACAATTAGGTTCGTTTCGATCGATGCCGGTGGTGGACGGGAGGCGCAATGCAATGGCGACATCGAACAAGCGCAACTCCAATAATCCGATTCCGACCATTTCGGGCGTGGGCCCCCATATCCTTAGTGCCTTGCCGATGGGAGATTTTTTTGTTGTACTTTGTTCCTACATTTTCTTTTCCGAGTTTGCTTTTCCCGAACCATGAACTAACCGAGCCGGTCGGTGGATCAGTATCGAGCTGGGATTCCTGTTTGTACTTTCTCTCAACCGCATTATGATGGAATTGAAGTTTTAATCCCGGCAATGGATTGAAAAAGTACCACCGACTGCATTGGTGCGTCTTTAGTGTTTCACTCTTTTAATAGGATGCGAGTTAATTAATTTCACAGGGTTTATAGGTAAAAAAAAGTAGAACAGGTAATCATGCTCAGTGCGTATAATGTATAATCGTAGTAATTATTTCGAAATTCTATTGTACAAGGAGAGGGGATTAAGAAAAACAAAAGTTTGGTACTTTGCTTTATAGAATTTACAGTATTATAATAATTAAATCATGAATCTGTAATAAGATAATTTTTAGTTAACAATAACGACAATAAATATCATTTTCTGTATTAGGTGCACAATTAAGTAACGAGCGTTTTAAACAGGATTTTTTCGATTTATGGTAATTATTTTCGAAGTGATTCAGAATATTGACTATCGATTAATGATGGGTAAATCCTCAACTTTCCCGGAGTCGGAGTAATCCGAAGAATTCGAAGTTACAATCGGAGATTGTTCTGGATGCAGCGCCGGAGTAATTCGAAGGCAGCTCAGGAGTAAACTTCGGAGTATACTCCGCAATAATTGCTCCGGAGTTATTCCGGATTAAACCGAAGTAATTACACCGGAGCTAAATCCGATGTTAAATCCGGATCGATCCGGAGTAATTGCTTCGGAGTATACTCCGATTTTTATACGTCGGAGTAGGAGTAGATTCATGAATCCATTCATGAGAACTATCCACTACTATCGATACTTTGATATTTTTGTAATCTTTCCACCAAATCTCAAATTTATACACGAAAATTTTCAATGTTTTCGAAATATTTTTGAGTGTTCTTACTAATTTTGTTCTTAAGGAATCATATCAAAGAATTTTCAGTAAAGAGTCGTTTAAATCATGAGTCGACTCCCAAGATTCGATTCATGAATCCTCATAAGGCTTCATACCTGCAGAGTACTTAGATTCAGAGTCATCCATACAATTCCAAGATTCATTCAGATTCGTCATTCTGAATCTGATTCACCCAACACTATAGTTCATCGTCTTCGTACGTCTTTCTTGCTCGATGAATGTCAGCAAAATTAAATTGGCTTAAATCAGAGTTGAAATTTGCTTTCCAAACTTTCTTAAATATTTTTATTGAAGTTAAACATATAGTTTTCATTTCCATTCATTTCCATTTTTTTGCTGTTGTTTATTATTTCATTGCTAATGCTAGTTTTCATTTTTAAATTCATATTGATACCGGTTTTTAGTTTTCTAACCTTAACACAATAATTATTAATCTGTATTTATCATTAACATTTTTGAGACGTTGACTATAGATTTTTGAGTTTTACCATAGGGAAAAATTGACAAAAAAACCCAGGATTGTTTTGTTTTTAGAAATTAGCTTATTCCCTACTTATTATCATTATTTCAAATAGTTTTACATTCCTGTAACTTAACTGCTGTCATATCATAAATTTAGTCTATTTACTATTCTTAAAGGGCTAGTAGTACATTTTTCTTTATATGAGTTCAGAGTTTTTGTGATGAATTCGGTGATGTATGGTAATTTCGTTTTTGTGTGTATGTCCGATGTACTATGCCAAGGAGGTAAGTTCAATATACGCTTCAGACATTTGTTTTGTTGCACTTGCAATTTTTTAATATGGCTCACTGCACTGTTTGCCCAGACGGGTGACGCATAAAGCACAACTGGTCTTACGACGGTTTTATATAGCAATATTTGGTTTCTTAAACTTAACTTAGACTTTCTGTTTATAAAGCAATAAATTGATCTTAGTATTTTTTCCCCGGAGTTTAATTTGATTTCAATGTGTCTTTTGAATGTTAAACGTTTGTCTAACGTGACACCTAGGTATTTTACATCATTGCTCCAAGCAATATCCGTGTTATTTATCTTCAATTTACAATTTGGAATCTTATTAGCGCTAGTGCATCTCGTAAAATATATGGCCTCAGTCTTGTTATCATTTATTTTTAGCTTCCATTTTTTGCAGTATGTAGCATATTTAGCTATTCCTCTATTTAAATTGTTAATAACAGTAGTAGGACGTCTGGCAGAAGAACTAATGGCAAAATCATCAGCAAAGGCATATCTTTTTGTTGATGTCATTTTGGGGATGTCAGCTGTATAGATGTTGAATAATATCGGGGATAATACGCTCCCTTGTGGTACCCCAGCTAGCGGCGTAAATGGTTCGGAAAAGTTGGAGTTTATATTTACTGAGCATGTGCGGTTATTAAGAAAAGAATGTATCATTAAGATTGTTTTGGGTGGAAAATTCAAGCTAATTAATTTGTATATCATACCACGGTGCCAAACTGTGTCAAATGCTTTTTCCAGGTCTAATAATACTAGGCCTGTTGATTTTTTTATGTTACGATTTGACCTTATAGTGTTAGTAAGCCTTTGTAATTGGTTGATGGTTGAAAGTCCTCGTTGAAAACCGAACTGGTATTGGGGCATTATGTTGTTTTTATTTACATGATTCGTTATTTGTTTTTCTAATAATTTTTCAAGGATTTTGCCAAGACAGCTTAATAAACTGATGGGTCTATAACTATCGGGTTTGCTAGGATCTTTGTTAGGTTTGGCAATTGGGATAAGTTTAGCTTTTTTCCAAGCCGTGGGAAAGTAATTGAGTTTGGCACAACAGTTAAATATGAATGTTAGATATATAATACCCTTTTTAGGCAACTTTTTTAACGAACGATTATTTACAAGATCAAGTCCTTTTGATTTTTTTGTTTTAAGGTTAGATATTATCTTTTTAATTTGTTTAGGTTTGTAAGTGATTCTTGCATCATTGTTAGTGTGTGTTTTATAATATCTTAAGAATTTGCTTACTACATTTTCAACCTTGTTGTTTAAAGAGCTGACATCATTATAGGTAGTATTATTAGCTTTTTGAAATTGTTTTTTAAGTGCTTCACCTTTTTCGTTATCAGTTGATAGTAGGTTATTGTTTTGCTTCAGAGAAGGTAAGTTCATCGAATTGCCTTTCATAATTTTGATGAATTTCCATAGCCTAGTGTTCTGTGGTCCGACATTCATTTTCTTAAGGTTTTCCGCCCATGCTGAGTTTCGAATTAGTTTTATGTCATATTTAATTTCCTCGGTCATTCTATTATAATATGTTTTCAGGGTTAAGTTGCGCCTATCTCTTTGCCATTGACGCCTAACTATGTTTCTTTTTTTGATTTTGGACAATATGTAGGTCGGAAGGATTATTCTGTATTTGTCAGGAATGCTTAATGGAACATATTTGTTGTGGGCTATGTTGATTGTACCGGTCAAGTAATTTATCATAATGTCGATTTGAGATTCGTGTTTAATATTATTTAAATTAAGTTCGGTTAAATGTAGTCTGCTATCAATGAATGCTTGATAACCAGACCAATTTGCCATAGCGTAATTTGGTATGCCTTGTGATGTTCTAGCATTTATGCTGTTAGTCGTTATTTCGAAATATACAGGTAGGTGATCGGAGTCAAAGTTGGTGAACACCTTAGGTTCTGATAATTCATGAAGACCATTTGTCATAACCAGATCTAAAATAGAGGGAGAGCGATTTGGATCATTTGGGACGTATGTTGGGTTTACAGGGTTTAGGATGATAAAATTCCTTTTTTGAATTTCTTCAAAGAGGGTTTTACCCATCCTGTTGGACCTTACGCAATTCCAAAGCTGATGTCGGGCATTAAAGTCGCCGCAAATTACATAACTATCACGAATATTGCTCAGAGCTCTGATGTCATGTCTAAAGCTATAAGTATCAGTGTTGCCACCTGGGTTGTAAATTGACACAATATTAATTAAGCCTCGATCTGTTGGTACGGATATTCCTATCGCTTCGATTATTGTTAATTTAGGTAGTTTAAGTGCAACACAGTTAATTTTCTTACAAATTATTATTGCAACCCCACCTTTTTCTCCCGGGTACCTATCTAACCTTAGTATTTTGAAATCTGGGTGTGAAAAACGTATATTTGGTTTCAAAAAAGTTTCACTTATCGCAGCAATGTCAATTTTTTTTGATTTTAAGAAATTAAATAGTTCAAAACTTTTGTTTAGAATACCATTAGCATTCCAATATAAGACTTTAAGCTTCACCTTATTTCCCATTTGGAAAACAATACTTAGCAGTTATCTGTACAATTACAGATATTAGGTCTTTTTTTGAGCTACACTTGCTCAGATTGATGTACACATCTTCTACTATCTGCCCTATTTCGCTTAGATCGATGTTGAGGTCAAACTGTCGGGTTTGAGTTTGGGTCTTCAGGGCATTGCTGTAATTCATAGCATGCGGTATAGGCTTTGGAACTTTTTCCAAGCACGGGAAGTTAGTTTGCTCGAAACTAAATTGGGCTGTTTTTGGTCTAATAGTTTTAGTTCTACTAACCGTTGCTCGTGTTGGACACCCTTGGAAATTGGCAGTGTGGTGGTCACCGCAGTTCGCACAGCGTAGCTTAGAAGGTGTAATCTTACCATCCGGACTTGTGGTCGTTAGGCTCAATGGACACGATTTCGAAATGTGCGTACCGGCACATTTGACGCACACGGGTTTAAGGTGGCAATTTGCATCGCCATGTCCAAACTTCTGGCAATTTTTGCACTGGATCGGTCCGTTTGATGAAGCGTAATATTCAAAGTAAACGCGATGATGGTTCACTGCACGAATGTTTCTTAGTTCACTGAGGGTTACAGACCCTTTGGGGAAGTGGAGCAAATATAACATTTGATCATCGAACTTCTTTTTTTTAATATGAAGTTTTTTAATTGCCTGTGGTTTTACATTTAAATCTTCTAGGTAAGATTGAATGTCTTCGATTGGGTAGTCGGGTAAGCCAAACAGGACAATCTTTGTCGTTTTCTCTTCGTTCAGCAAATGTGTGTAAAATTGCGTGCTCGTGCGTTTGAATTCCTCTACCACTTTACGGAAGTCCGCGGTGTTTGTTGTAGTAACTACTATCCCTTTTGTAGTAATATTTGTGGTGTAATGCACGACACTAACAGATGTAATTTTACGATGTACATCTCCTACTGATGTACCGCATACAATGATCGGTGGGACGCGTTCCACTTTACGTGGTTTGACTGTGGTCGCGTTGCGCGGGATTTCTTCGGTATCACTGAGGAGCTCGTATTCGTTGCAGGTTGGCACCGCTGCAATGTTATTCACGTTTCCCAAATCCAGGGAGGCTTTACGAGGCCTACCTCGTTGTTTTTTGACTCGGTCCATGTCGCTGGACCGAGAAGGTGATCGCTTTCTGGTCGTCTCCAATACGTGTAATACAGTTGTCACTAATACTTGTTAATTATTCCCTTTTAATCTGATCAATACCCGAAGCAAAACACGTCCGTACTGGTCGGTAGCTCGAGGTGGAATGGATATAGTTTTCATACTTTAATGACTTTTTTAATATAAATTTATACGCTTTTGTTAACTTTTGTGTTTGTTCTGCTTAACAATTTGCTAATAGCCATGATGTGCCAATTTTAAATGATTCCCTTCTGATGTTGGCCACAAATTAATACGCCTCACATTATTACGCATCAAACAATAGCGCTGAAACTTAATTCCAAATTTAATGATGCATTCATGGAATCATTTCCATTATCCAGAAGCTTCAAAATTCTTTAAACAAAACTATTGCAACATGCCAACTTTTTCACCGTTTTTTCCCCACTCACTCAAAAGCTGCACCAATTGCTTCTTTACCGGTGGTATATATCGCACAAAAACAGACAGGAACGAGCCGCAAACAAACAAAAATCTCATTAAAACATTAAAATGAAGACACAATCACCCGGTAAAGCTTGGTACGGGCATTACACATCCCCAAAAAACCTCCCCTGGTATTCGGGGGTCGGGGATGGGGACACATCCCCCTTTTGTGCATTGCTGCCGAAAAGTGCATCCGGAGTTCATTGTGCATCCGGAGCTTAATTTGCCGGAAATGTACAATAGACAATGGGATGCCCTCCGATCCGATGCCCCACGGCTGCAGGGCTTCCACTGTTGAGCTCCCTTCATCCTTCTCCACCTTTCTTCCTGACCATTCCCGGCCATTGTTTGACCCAATATCTGTCGCTGTCGGACAAAAGGTGAATGCATTTCAGACCCAAACGTGTGTGTGTGTGGAAGTTTGTGTGCTTAAAGCAAACCATTAACACTGGTGTTGTAGCACACAGTGTCATTATGAGATTTACGATGCGGTTGCACCACACTTGTGCATTGGTTTTTCGGGTGCATGCGCAAGGCACTGTTGCTGCTGCAGCTGCAACCGGACACGAAGCTGTGGGGTTCAGTGGCGTTGCGAAAATGCTCCCTCTCCCTTCCAATCCTCCCTTTCTTTCTTCCATTGGAAGGGTAACGATCGGGAATGTCGGGCACCGACCTATTATAACTTCCGGCCAGTGGAAGCCACCAGTAGCACGGCCAGCTGGAACCATTCCCACAATCTATTTGGTTAAGCTGCTAACACTTCGGCAACGGCAACCGGTCTTAAGCGATCGTAACTATTGAAAGACAAAAGCCAATAGGCAAATGGTTTGCAGATAGTTTTGGCAAGAAAACTTCAACTTCCTTTTCGGATGAAGAAAGCATAAAATTCGTCCCATTTCTCACGTGCGGAAAGTTTCTAATCACTTACCACCATACCACCCAACGAATCGGAAAATTATTATCGATGAATCCGTTAACGGTGTGACACACACAGCACCAGCAGCAGCGCCATCAATCGATTGGTACTGGGCCATCGGGATTCATACGTTTCGGTACCACAACAAAACTCACAAAACGCGCACACAGCTGATGCAACGGTCACAGGCACATCATTATTGCGTCATTTGGAATTTATTATCCTTTTGCACTGTATCGAGGGGGGGAAAGGGTGGAGGGTTGCCTTTGCCACAAGTTTTGACTAACGACCAGTCAATCGGGTGCCGGGATCAGCATGGAGTGGCGTGTTTGACCTCTCGGGCCGTTTTCAGGTTCGAAAGGTTTCTACAAAAAGAGAAGAAAAAAGGGGAAAGGGGATGGGGGGGATGTGAAGTAAGAGAGATTTGGGGTAAAGTTTCAATGATCGTCCACCTTCAACCGTACTGCTTTCGACGAGTTTTGCACCCTTGACCGAAACGATGCTCGAAAGGTCATCGCGGAACCTCATTACCGCCAGCTGTCGTGGTCTCATTTATAGCGCCCTTTATTTTATGGTTGAATTTACCGTGCTTTCGTTCGGATCTTTTTTTTCTCTTTCCTGTTTTTTTTTTGCATCCCACCTCAAACTTCTGCCCTTGTACGGGGGTTCTACAAGTATTGGCAGAAAGCTATACACCATACTGCCGAACATTTTTGGATGGAAGGAGTCAGATGGAAGGAGTGAAGCGCGCCATTTTTATGTCACCCATTTGTACAGTGCGCATCACGCAGTATCGCCCTTCTGCTGCGTACCAGTCAAACAGTTGATTTGTCACGATACAGGAAACGAATCTGTGCAAACTCATCCGTAACCTCACCCTCGACGCTGTGCCATCTTCTGTGCCGACGATGATCAATAATATCCAACCCTTAGGTGAACCGTTTTGACGGGGAAGAAGCGAAACAAAAACCGGACAACGAAGAGCATCAAAAACCAAACGAGCTGATTTATTTTCATCATATTTTTCTTGATGTTTTGTGTGTTTTTCTCTCTCTCTCTCTCTCTCTCTCTCTGTTTGCTGTTGAATGAAATTTACTGTTACAATCGGTTCCCAAGGTCCGTATAATGTGGTGTGCCGGAGACCGATGGCCGACCGATTTGAAACGCAGGTCACGTGGAATCCATTCGGTGTCATCTTGCGATAAGGATATGTGATTTATGCCGTTCCGTGCCGAATCCGGATCCGGATCTATGGCGCGAATTTCTACCCCAAACAGCTAGCACGCACCATAACTGAGGATACGCAGTTGGGAGTTTTGACACCAAAATGAGAAACCCTGGCGCTTGTGTCTGGGTGTGTGTTTTTGGGGATGGTGAAGCCGTCAAATGGCAACAGTGAAACGATTCATCTGAAGGGTCAACTATTGAGTTGTTCATCCATTTTGGGGGATCGTGTTACGATTGCCGAAAAAGTGACAATAAAACCCCATTTCCAATCGTCGGGGATGATGCTTTGAATATATTGGCAGGAATAATTGTTTGTTTATATGATTTACTCTCATGTTGGACATGTTCCGAATGAGACAATCGTTAGAGGAGATGTATTTGATCGTATTAGGGATAGGATTTATTTTCATTTTGCAATTCAATTTTAAATGCCTTTTTTTTGGGGTTTGCTCACTTACTCACCGAGTAAAACGATGAAGATAATAATAATTCACTGTGACACCGAAAATCATCACCTTCAGCTGTACAAGTGGGCTGCAACTCGTAAGCTTCCAATTAATTTGCAAACTCATACTCAACCTGCATCTCTGTAGAAGTAGTTCTTCTGTATGTACTCGTTCTGCCTAAAAAAACAACAACAAAAAAACACTCCTTTAGTAAGATCCGAAAGGGGTTTTATCAGTATCACAGTTACATCTCTGCCTTCTTAACAGAATTAATGTCAGTTTCAATTGGTCATACGACCGTACGCTTCAGACTTTTACCTCCACGTCTTCTTCCAGCACCCGTTTTGGGCAGCACTCTAAATGCTTTGTTTGATTTTGCCATCCAAACGGCCCTATTCCTTACGACTGTTGGATTCGATGGATGAAGAAATCACGATAATTGTTTTAGCAAATTTCCGCAAAACCCTTCCGGGGATGACTCGTGCTGCACTGGACGCGTTGGTTTCGATGGACATGTGCGTTTCCAGTGTGTGTTCCAGCATCTTTTTCCTATGCTTCCTACCTCAAACCACACAAAAAACGGGGCAGCACCAGCGTGGACAGTGTATTGCGGAAAGACTCTACTCGTGGTTCCGGGCGTACGGGAATGGACCTGTCGGAGGAAAGACCACAAAACGGCAAAACGTAGAACGACAGGGAGTTTCTAATGAAATGCTACAGCATTCTGCACTAAATGCAGGCAAGGATATGGCATTCACCTAGCTGTCCTGAGGGTGTAGTTCCTAACTGCAACGAAGACCCATTTGTATTGGTCCGGCTACATCGGGGGGGAGCTGTACACGTACCAGATCGAAATGCCAGTCTCGTAGACACAGCAGCAGCTACAGCAGCAGCGACAGCAGCAGCAAAACCCATTGTGTCCAGTGACACTGGCTTCGGACTGCATTTGCATTTGTTTACTGCAGCACACATCCTTACCGATGGTGGATCACGCAACCGTACCAGTCTAAGGACAAATTGGAATGTGCGAAAGGGCCGCAAGCGAGGGCTTTTGTCTTTATCCTGCATACATCCATGCCTACACGTACACGGTTCAGAACGTTCCAAAAAGCTGGAATTCCGAAGAGCTATCTGTATCCCGTGTTCAAGTTGTTTGTCTGTACGGATCGGTGCAAATTGATATATTTTACGCAAATGAATCGGGGGAGTTTGCTTGTAAATTTAGATACTTTTTCCCCATCCGGGTGCAGCTACATTCCTAGCCCTAGAAGGTGCAAAAGAAACGAAGATCGTTTCCTATTTACCCAAAGCATCAGGTGTAAAGTGGTCAATAGTGCACTTTACGGTGGTAGAGCGAAAGAAAGTCTCTTTTATCCAACTTTTAGTTGTATTTTTTCTTCCGTACTGAACCCGACAAAATGATGCGTTTTATTACACTTGTTCTACACTACGTTACAACTTGACATTACATGTCCACAGGCACATGGCTCTTAAGTGATGTGTTTCAACGAGCAAAAAAAAAAAACATACATAGCACTTCTTGCCAACAGAACTCATCAAACTAGCGACACACGAGTAGCAGTGGCATAAAAGTTAGCACACAACAAAAAAAACGTCCACACGACACACCCAGGCTTCCGTGCCGTGTCACACATCTCACCACCCAAGACGCTAATTTATTTTCGCTACTTCGCCTTCCGGACGTTTGACTTTGTCAGATTGGTGGTGATCACCTGCGTCGTGCAATAAATCTTTCTCCTCGGAAACCGACACGCACGCACATGCCCCCTCCCCCGGGTCCCTGTATCTACCAGCTTCATACCTTGGTAAAAACACCGTACAACCGGAGGTAGCCCATGAAGCACTGATGGATTTCTCTGCCTGACTTGATGCCCCCATCCCCGGGACACGAAAGATAAATAAATAAATTGGAAAAGAAGTGATTATTTGTTTTTAATTTTCATGGTTTTAATTACCAACTTCGCATTGCGCAAAAGGCAGAACCACTCCCCGGGTCAGGTCAGGCTTCTGGGTTGGCCTCAACCTGATGTATCTGCACCCAGCCAAAGCACGATGCTACGAGTACTGCAGACGATTCGCGTGGGATTGTCTAATTGTTCGCCAACGTCAACAGAAAACCTCCTGCGTGAAAATCAATTCTTCGCTCGCGGTGTAGCAATTAATCAAAAGAAATATTTTCAAAGTTAACACAAACATAAACCCACACGTTTGTGTTTTAAAATAAACTTTCCACCATGCTCGAAAACAGTTCGTTCGCTATCGGGGCGTAACTGGTTGTACCTGACGAACGTGACACGGAGTGCCGGAAATTGTTGTACCTTTTGCATTAATTTTAATGCGCTCGGAAGTTGTGACGACGGTTCCTCTACCTCTTGATGATGATGATGATGATGATAGCTACCATCAGGGGAAGCTCGTTTCTCGGCTGCGGCTGTCTGGTCGTACAACCCGAACGGGCGAACTAACTTACACGAACTGGCAGGATGTGGTTTTTGGGTAAGCTTAAACTATGGACACTACTGAAATGGCTAACTTTGCTTTACAACTCAAACTTTAAGCTAGTTTTTTTTTTCATGGAACACTTCTTTGATGGACTGCTGTTGCTATTTCAATACATTACAGTAAACCTCTTATCACTAATGAAAGAGAATTACGTTTAATACATTGGATTGGATGAATTGTTTAAAGCTGCATGAAGAGACATTACAATCTCTCAATGATAGACGTAAAATAGAACCAAAATGAGAAACGAACACTTTTAATCGGATAACTTTGCTGGATAAAAATGCTTCAGAATGATGTATCGGAACATGAAGGAGCTTTTGTTAAGTGATGATGCAGGGCTTAATTGGTTTTTTGATCTTGCATTTAACATTTGGACTCCGGCCACATTCTATGACACATTTTTATTTCTTAAGTAATTAGTTATTTCTTCAAATAATATTATATAAGTAAATAAATAAAGGAGTTAAGAAATATAGGCAAACTTCCTATAACGAGGTTAAATTTTTACCAGCATGTTAGTCGTTGTGCAGGAGATTTTTTTTCGTACAATTTTTATGAAAATTTAATAATTAAAATCCGTTCCGCTCTAAAAAATCCTTATTCTGAGGGTGTTTAACTTATTGAAAAACAAAGATAATTTTTTTAAATTTGTTAACCAACTTTTGAAGTTCTTAACGGCTGCTTCTGGTTAATTTGGATAGTTTCTGAACATTTTTTATCAAGCCAAAATGTTTCGACTTTGGCAATGAGCAGCAAAAACAAAGAAATTCCAACAGTTATATCTAATTCTGACGAGTAAGTTTTTAGTGATAAGGCCATTTTGCCAATCACTTAAGTTTATATTAAACAACAAACAATAAACAATATTGTTCATCTTCAAATATTTAGCTCGTTACAGGGGTATTTTCTTATTATTTACATGTTGTGGTATTTGTTTTAAGGTTCAACAAAATGCCACCAGACTTGGTTAAAGTCTTCACTTATCTCTACCATGTTTAAATTGAAATAGCTTTTTGCTCGTTTAACAGTACCTAAAGAAGATTATTGTGATGCAAAATCGATAAATAGCCTGGAAATATCGAGTATAAAAGGCGTGATATCAATGCTGGAATTATTTGTTATACCACTGTATAAGTATTGGATCATTTGCTATTATTAGAGTAACAGAAGATTATAAGGTGCTTAACGTTGTCTTACTACTAATTCAAGATGCAAAACAAAAACGTCCCCGCTAGTAAGTGCATGTAAATTCTCCTGCAATGAAACTTCAAATAGATCATTCATCTAATGGATTTTTAGAAGCAAATGTTAAATCACAACCTTCAATGGAATGTGTAATGTGCCCCATACCGTAAATCTTTACCAATCCTTGCACCTCCCGGCCACATTGTTGTGCTCCCTCTCTTCCTCACCAACGGCTCACCAACTCTCGGGATGCAAAACAAAAAACAAACAGGCCAGATTCCACAAACGGATATTGCATCAGAACAGAAGGCACTTTATTTCAACCTGCAATCGGTTTTTATTTGCCAAGTGCGCATCACAGCTCGAACAGCTCACAGCTCCGTCGCATCCTTATTTGACTTTAAAATTTATTTGCATCACATGCGAAACCATTTGCACTGCGTTAAGACAAACCTTTACCCACTGGTCACTTCGGTTTCATGTAGATTCAACTCGTTTTTTTCCTCTCTCTTGTTATTTTTTTTTTGCTTTATTTGGTCATCTGCTGGGTGTTACCGGAAAAGGAACCCGAGAGGTCAATTCCAGCTCATCGCCTAACTCCTTAATACGCAAAAGAATGCAATGCACAAAAACAAAACAAAAAAACCGCTCGCACAACTCTTCCTGCGATGCATACTCGAGGACGGTTAATACATGCAGACAGAAAATGCATGTGACGGAGTAAGTACAAAAGCTTCTAACTGGATTTATGCAGCAGAACTATGCGGCCATGAATCTTGCTGTGCTTTGGCGCTACTTCGCTTCGCCACGGTGCTATCGTCCGCTGAAGGCTGAATCGCTTTACTGATCTTACACAAGTTGGTAGAATTTTATTTCCTTTACTGTGTGTGTATGTGTGAGAGAGAGTTTCGTTTGTTTGCATTTTCCCTTCATCTCCCCACATTCCTATCATTGCGATGGAATTTTTTTTCTTTCCATCCTGTCGTTTTTTTCTGCTTCCTTTTTCGAACTTTCCAACCAGTTTGGCTTGAACTGGCTTTTGGTTTTTGGAGTGTGCGGTGTGCATTAAATCTTTTCGCTTTTAATTCCCCAACCGTGGCCCGGTCTGTGACTGTGTCTTTGACTGGTGACTGGTTGGACCTCTTCAATCCTTTTGCCTGATGCCATTATGCGGCAGTCTTCAAGCAAGCAGCGGAACACATTGTGACGTGTTGTCGCTGGATTGTTTCTGACAGGCAACGACACACTCCGTCCGGACGGTTTGGCTCCGGTTTGAGCGTTTTGTTGTTTTGCATTTGGAAATGTTCCGGTTTCGCCCAATCAGATTTACATTTTAGCATTTAGCTTTGCGTTTTTTTGTTGTTGTTGTTGCTATCGTTTTTGTTATGCGCCTGCCATATTAGCAGTGCAGTGAATCTTTTCGAGTAGCATTTCTTCTTTCACTCAACTGGAACTAGCGTGAATCAAGTTTATTTATCTGATTGCACGTAATTTGAATCTCACACATGGACAGGATTTGTTGTAGAAAGTTTTCCGATGTGAAAAATTCTGCTATTTTACCTATTGTTGAGCTATTTTGATATTTAAATACTTATTCAATTATAAATAACGAAATAAATTTAAATTAATAACACAGGGTATTCACCTTGCAAAACAGTGAAATCCCACATTTGTCTCTAAGTTTTTCACTTCAATTCGAAAAGAATTCAAAAATTACTTCAACCATTACCAGCTGAACTGTTTTTTTTTTATCTTTTATGATAATTTGCAACAATTTGTTACCGTGATTAGACGAGTATAATGAGCAATATTTTTTGAAATAAAATGATGCGTCTCCATTAACAAACCCTTCGGTAGAAACAATTCGATAGAAGTGTTACAAGTGGGTTGATAAATTATTCTTTACATAGTTTCACATCAATAGGAAGGATCCAAAGTTTACCTTAATCCTTGAGGTTCTATGAAGAAGGAAAATAGTGAGAAGCCATTAAAGAATGCAGAAATTAAAAGTGCCCTGAATGGAATAGAAGATGATGATCTTTTCTATGATATCAATTGACAGTCCTCAATGAAGCAGAAGTCAAGAAAATTGATAAGACAGAGAGCGAAGATCTGTTATCTGTTATTATGATGATAATAATGATATGTTATTCTAATAGCTGTTTTTTTAAACCCATTTAAACCATTATAAAATAAAAATTCCTTATTATTCAAATTTTTTAAACTCTTTAAACAAATTTTAACTCAAATTAAATTCTTTAAATTAGCTCTGAAATAATTAACTTTTTTGAGGAGGAGTGCAAAAGAACTCTTCTGTACCGGAAACTGATACATTTCGTCCAACGTGCCAAACAGTGGGCCACCGCGACATACGATCGCTGGTGCCGCGAAAAACAAACCGAAACACGTCAAGAAATGGCGCCCACGAACACACACACACACACACACACACGCGCGCAATACGCTACAAACCGAGCAAAATAAAACGCAACCAGGAAAGCTGCTTACACCACTGTTTGTGCGGCTTTTCAGGACGCGTGTGCCTTTCATGCAGCTCATTAAACTTTCTGTAAATTCATTATAACTTTGCCGCAGGCGCAGCTCAATTTCATCTTGCGATCTTACAGCTTCCTTACCTGTGGTTTTTTTCCCCCCGTTTTTTTTTTGCGCTTCTCCACGATGTCTCTATGTTGGAAATGTGGATGAAAGAGTAAAAGGAAGAGAGGGAGAAAAAAGGGAGCGTTATGGGGGGTGTAAGAGTTTAAGGAATGGTTTGTTTTTTTACCAACCTTACCCTTTGCTAGCTTTGCAGGAAACGCGAACCAAAAACGGATGGAAACACGTGCTGTAACCGCATCCACCAAGGTAGTACTTTCTGCTTTCACAGCTCAGTAGTACAAGTAGAACTGCTGCTGGTTGGCAAGTTGCTTCGGGGCACGATTTCTTCTACTTTTCGTACAGAAACTATCCCGTGTAAAAGTGCTCGAACGGTGGAGTGGTATTAACTTAAAAGTCACTAACGAAACTTGTACCGCAATTTTCGCTGGTATTGGCATAGACAGCTTTGCTAAATATACTTTTGCTCCAGCTTCTGTACGGTTTTCCTCATTTTTCGTGGAATAGGAGATTGTAGAAAACATTTGGTATTCATTATTGAAATTTATTTTATTTAATCTACACCTTCACTAAATTAAGTTAATTCTTTAACCATAAAAACAAGAATTTTATTGTTCTCAACACCATTTTTCCCCAGGTCCGTCGTCGTAGCAATAAAAACAAATGACAGCAAAACTAAACACCTCGTTAGTGAACATCAATGGTGCGACCCCATCACAACCGGTGCGGTACCACAATCCCGTACGACAATCGAGCCAACGGCAAACCAGACCGCCCTTCCGGCTGTGACGCGCTTCAAGACAACTTTGTTTTTCTCCAGCACACGAGATACATCCTTTCCCATCAGCATGATAAATGAGTTTTAGAAAAGTTTCCCGAAACGCATCCCGCAAAAGCACAAATCGACAGTACGCCGGCAATACGAAGGGGCAGCTTCAGGGTTTTTTCTTTGTGGCGGGGGCTTCATCAGCAGCCGGTGTGAAGGCCATAAATAAATTTGTAAGCGGTTCCACTAAGCTACACTTCACTAAAACTTACGCACGCGTATAGAACATGGCGGAAACTGTTTGTTAGAAAAGGAAAACATGGGGGGAAAAAACAACTGAACACTGAACAACATTTTGGGAGAAGGAAAAAGAGAGGCAATAATGGCAAAACAAACCAACAGCAAAACAAAAAAGTAAGAAGTATCGATTATTTATGTGATAGTGAGCAAATTTATTGGGACGTGTTTCGAGGTTTCTTTCCGCCGAGTTTTCCGCCGATTGTTGTCTTTTTTGTTTTTGGTGAGTGTGAGCCCACCGATAGACTCGATCTCCACCGCTCCATTGGCCAGTAGCCGGTACCGGTAGACCATAAATCGTTCCTGCAAAAGATTCCGACAACGGGTGAAACAATCATCGGAAAGAAGTGCCATAAATTGTGGCCAAAAACCGACAGAGCGCAACAAACAACAAAAAAGGCATCCACCAAAAGTATACAATCGGATCAGACAACCGCATCCGGTACAGTACGGTGGTCTAATGCAGACGATTGCATTGAGGCTCTCATCAGCCTCACAGGCTAACATATGCCTGGGATATGCTGGTGAAAACAAAAATATGCGTCACAATTGCTTTGCTTCTGTGGTTCGAACTGTTTTTTTTCTTTATTATAAATTTTTAACTCATTTTGACGAAGTTTAAACAATTGCCCCCGACAGCACGTGAATTATTTCATTCGCCAACTTGCGGGTAGGCTAAATTTAACACTTTATTGTATTCTTCTTACATGATCTAACAATTTTTAGTAATGTCAAAGAAAGTTTCTCACGCTGAACTGCATCCGACACTTCCGAGCATTAGCATATAGTCTGATACTATAGGAATGTCTAGATGGTTCTTTGGAATACTTAAGCAGCCAACGGGAGGAAGTTCTAGAGGAAGACGATTTCCAGGATTTACCGGCTTTTTACTATTTCATGTACTAGCTTTGCGATTTGTGCGATGAGTGCAGAAATCTCTCTGTTTGAGGTCGTCGAATTGCCTATCAACAGAACTTCTTTAGAATCTACTCAAAACTAATGATTCCGGTTTTTTTTAATTCGAGAATATCCGACATTTAAATTGAAGGTTATACTTAAAAGTATTGAAGATTCTTTTGTATCAACCCTATCGATTTTGACATGCAGTTTATGTATGGCGCGAATAATCTTTTTCCACACAAATTTTATCGCTTATTCATCTCTTGATTGTTTAACAATATTTTTTCGGATCTATGGTTGTAATCTACTTCGGATTACTTCCGCAAGAGGTTTTCTCCTGACTTTTTTTATTTTTTCTTGGTTTTATTTAGACGTCATACGAAAGTCAGTGCTAATATGGTACGAGACCAGCACCACAGCCATCAACATCACCAGCCCGTTTTGGTTGGAGTGTTTTTAATGATTTAAATCAGATAGTCTTTCTTCTTGGACTTTTGCGAGCTTGGAATTTCTGCAAATTCCACACCCCAAACAGAGAAATGGAGCTCTCCCTTCATCGTATAAGCGTATCGTCCGAGTGTATTTAATTAAGTGGGCAACAGCATGTTGATTTTGACTATTGATTTGCTAATAACAAACGTATAGTAACTTTAGCGAACAATAATAGACCAATAATTAAATGGAGTTTAGTCATCAATTCTCATCAGGACCGTTTCTTCTTAGCAAGGACATAATTAACAAAAAGTAAGTCTTTTAGGATAACACATATGCCGACGAAATTAAAAAAAAAAACAGAAGCAGTCCTTAGAGAACAGAAACACAATGAGAAAGATCAACAAAGGATATTACGAATTCGAGGACAACAAATGATGAACGAAAAATATCCGTTCATTTGTTTCTAAAGCGTCCAATGAGCTACCCAAAGAGATGTTTCTTGAAATTGCTTTAAGACACTTCAAAGTTTGCTTTTAAAGTATTTTTTCCGCTCAATTACATGACAAAGAAAAATATCTCCACATAATCCACATAACCTTGCTGATCCAGTGACGACAAGTGTAAACATAGACATTTCATCGTTCCAACAACATACTATCAATCTTTCAATATTCATATACATTACAGTAACAGACAGATATCCTATCACCCATGTGCTCCATGTTTGGTTGGTTGGACATCATCAGATGGGCAAGTATTTTAATTACATATAGCATTCACTCCAGCAAAAGGGAGTTCCAAAATTACCACATTTATTTCCCCCATCATCGATGCCCTCCATCACCGGCCAGGAATACCCTGGTTACGTACGCAAAAAGCCTACACGTGTCTGTGGGTAGTGCTTTTGTTTCATTATCTTAACACCCACCGATGTGCATCGGAACAGTGTCCATGTGCACGGCCCAACCTTCCCAATAGAGTGCATTTTCGATCACAATCGTTTTCTGTCGCCTGAAGTGGTCCGTTTGCTTGTCCATCCGTAGCACACATCCACCGGGGGTCGTTCGGTCCGTGATCATCTCGAAGCAATCACAGTAAAGCAACAAAATGCGGAAAACCCTTTTTCATTAAATATCCCAGAGCGTGTACGGGATTGTGGCAGGGTGCTTCTTTCACCGGGAAGGGTAAGGGAAGGGGAAGGGCAGAACCATGTCGGCCATGTTCGGACAGTGATTGATTACTTGTGCATCCGTTTGTCGCTGGACGTTGAACAGTGTAGCGCACACAGCATATTTTCTTCCTACCACCCGTACTGTGTTGTGGCAGGAATAGCTATTACAGATGTAGTTTAATTTATAAAATACATTCGAAGATCAAACGAATCCAATCGCATTCGGTTCGGAGAGGTAGTTGAATGTGGGTTCGGTTTCAAACCTATTCAGAAAACGCACGATTCATTCTGTCGAACAATGGCATTGCTAAACAACAGTATCTTCGTGTTGATCTTACGAAGAACAACAAACCACATCAAACCGCATTCAAGATTGTGCGAGTGTGATAAGGTTAATGCAATAGAAATTACTGCCTCAGAACAGTGACTAGAACTTCAATAAATAGTTCGAAGTGAATATCATTCAAAGAAATAAACAATAAAAAATCTAATTAAAATTAATTCAAAAAAAGATTATACATTACATTGGATAAAGCTTAAAGCTTAACTTTCTCTCACACAACGCATCTTTAACAGCTAAACGATTGTTTATTCTCCAACCGTTCCACAAGTTTGTTAAAAGCATCCTTCTTATCCGTCCCCAAAAGCATTCAAATTAAAGCTTTCGTTCATTCGCAATGCTAACCACTCACCGTTTGTGGCCATTAACAGTAAGCAGCCAGTTACGACTGCTGCTGGAGTACATCCACATCCCACCAACCAAATAACCACCCAGTTTTCCAAGTTTACTTATCGATTTTCAATCGGATTAAGTCCCCGGGTGGCCATGCGGTGGCCATGGGCACACGCTGCAGATTATTTGTTCGCCCGGGCTACACACGATAAAGCTCGGTAGCTGGTCGCCTTCAATGAATCATCAAAACTGAAGCGAAAAATCAACCCAAAACCACAAGGAAATACAAACACTTGTGCCCGCACAAGCGTTTTCCGGAACTTGGGGGGAACGCGCTTTTCTCCCCCGACCCCCAACCCCCGCAATACACACCAAAAACACTTCCGGCGTGTTGTACCACGGGACGGGATTGTTGACAGATGCGCTCGTAAATGTAACAACAATGTTTACTCAAGAGCTTGTCCAGAATCATCCACCGAGCACCGTTCTCGCCCTCTGAAGGTCCCGTCTCAATGCAATCCAGTCATCGTTGTCGTCGTCGTCGTCGTCGTCCTCGTCGTCATTAACGTCATCCATCGTCAACCTCGAGTTTGCCTCCACTGGTCATCACATCACCGACACCATCATTGGGCTCATCATTGCCACCGTTACGTACATTTATTGGCACGTGAGCGTTCCGTGCGCGTTCCATGTCTCGTAACCAGCAGCCCTACACAGACACATGCCGTAATCCTTCGCCACTGAGTGGTTTACTTACCTTTCAAAAACCCACACTACCCGGCTGGCCGGCGGGGGGGAGGGAGCGGTGTTTTACCAGTACCGACCGAACCGAACGGAGATCCACGATCTCGACGACCATCGTCGGACGTTTCGAGACGTTCTTGCTTCGATAATCTTACCGCCGACCCGACACTTACGGTTCCGGTTCGATGGTAACAACACGAGCGGACATTATCGTAGCCGCGTCTTTCACTTCCACCGGAGCTTCTCCATCCCCTTTCCCTCTGGGTTTCCCCAATTGCGAAACAACCACCGGACAAACTTGCCATCGTCCACAGAGACGACCAATCGAAATAAAGGTGTACACTGTCGGTACCGAGTAGTAGCTTCGATCCAGCCAACTCCACATCGGCGTTGGCCGATAGTGTCCCAACAGTTGTGCAGTTCTGATACATCACTACAACCTTCCCACAGGATCACATTTGCCAGTGCTTTTCCCATGCCTCTTGTCTGTATTGCACTTCCAACTTGGGTGGGCGGAGGGAAAAAACAGAAACGGATTTTCCTGGCAAAAGCGTATCAGTTTTCCGGTTTATTTCCTTCACTCGATATGGTCACTCTACAGAGAGAGTGAGAAAGAGATGAAGTGAAAATGGAGTAGGATGAAGTCGGTTTCCGGTGTGATATTTTGCTGCCCGTGATGTGTGCCATCATCCAAGATTTGCCCAATGCATATGCACACTGGTCTCCCACTCCGTTTGCGTCATCGCCTCCTCTCCCCCTCCCCATCCCCCCCCCCCCCCCCCCCCCCCTTCATTTTATGACGATGGCTGACCAGTAATCCGGTGACGTATGGGAATATAATGTAAACAGATGAAAACTACAACCGAAGATTAGGTTTTGCACGAACATGCGGCCACATGGAAAGGACGATCCCGTGTCCCTACTGGATACGAGTCACGAGCTAAGGGCGAGCAGGAAATATTGGTCGTAAATAAATTTGAGGAAATCATTAAGTAATGGACCGTTTCGGGTATGAAAATTGAAACTAGACACCAAGGACACTTGCACCGGTTGGATATCCACACCCATTTCAAAGGCGAGGGCAGGTTTTGCAAGGGGGCAATTCACAATCCTTTTCGCCGCCCCCCCCCCAGGTGGCACAGGAAATAGTGTTAGATGAGGTAGAAAATTGTCTTCATATCGAATCACACGCTTTCTAGCTGTTTGACCGTACCGGTTTGTAGTTTGTTGCCATTTCTCGGTGCTCGTTGCAGTCTCGGTACACTATTGATTTATGATCGCGAATGGAGGATTAAGTGTTTAATGCGCTTATTGCCTGTTAAAAGAACGACGTTTGTTTGTGAAACTACACGTGTATGGATGGATTAAGCTTGATTGTTCATTTCCAGTTACGAACAATAAGTCGTGATAAGTCGCCGATAAGCCGACTATTTAAGAAATGTTATAGCCGTTTAAATTATGGAAACTTTAAACAAATCGCATTAAAACACATCCTAAGCCGAACACAGAAATACAGTAAAACCATCGAGAGTAAGTGCCCTGTACGCAGGGTTGACTATCCTGATCCTGAAAGTCAAGAAAAGCCAGAAATGGCAGTTCCCTCAAGACCCTCTGGAGGTTGTACTACCATCAAAAAGAAATAAATTGTTCATGACGCATTTAAATTCTTTCTTTTACTGACATTCATCGCTATTCAGATGTATTTCTCGCACTGAGGACAATCAGCCATTGGTGCGGAGGATTGTTTAGATGAAGCTTAATCCAACCTTTGCCATATTAGATCAAACTTTAAGTCTAGGAATTGCAATGAATTGATTAATATTGAAGAATTGAAAGATCCTCGAGCTACGAAATCTCAAGATACATTATTAGCTTCGAAATCGCGCTTCCTCAATCCATTCCGACACGACAACGCTCTCCTTTGACCTCTTCAAAAAGTTCACCAAATGTGAGATTGGTTTAAGAAACAAAATCTTTGAAAGATTTATAAGTCTAATTTAAACTCATAAACATGTAATTCCTCGTACAGTAATTTATTCTTCGAACGTCTCAAAGCTCATAATGCAAACAGACACACACCAGACGGGCTACAATTATTCCACATACAAAAACAAACCGCGAGTTACATAAAACATGCATGAACCAGAACAGGGTTTCTCTATGGATATCCGGATGTTACCTACCTTGGCAAAAGGGAGGACTTCGCGAATGTGCCGTCAATTTGATTTGACATCTTGCTAACCACAACCGGATGTTGTTTCGCGTGTCACGCCCAACCCCATTTCCAGCTGATGGGCACAGCCACCAAGCACCTAACCACGCCATTCCCTTGTCGTGTGACCACCGAATTCCACCATTTTATCAGCTTCCAAGACTGAGCACTTCGGTTCTGCTCTGGGTTAAAGGGAAAAGTTTCACCCGCTCCTCCGTTGGAAAGGCAAGGTAAGCTGACGACACGGATCGACACGTGAAGTTATTTGCTGTTTGGTGCGACAGTCCGTTTGGGTACTGTCGGTTCACTGGTGACATGAGTCGTTTTTGATGTGGCAATGGCGGGAATAGCACACACACATACACAGGTGCATCACGGCGTACGGTGATGCCCCTTTCTGGCCGTTGACTTGATGTGCGCCTTGGTTGGGCATGAGTATTATAATTTCATCTCGCTGCATTATTCAACGTTGGTTTCGTGTGGATTTGGCAACGTGTGGTTACACAAACCAGTCAAGCTGCATCCAAGTGGAGTGCAATGTTCCTTTCACATTCCGAGAACCACGCTGTACGAATTAAGATCGACACAGAGTGCATTACGCTTTAAGCTATATCGGTTGCTATAGGATTGCATTTCATTGTGTTCATCATACATTTTTTTGGGTTCTTATGAAACACAATAATCCACTAAGTATAATACAATTCACTAATTAAAAAAAAACTGCATCATTATCAATTTCAAACTCAGTTCAAGGTTATTGATGGTTCGCTATTTTCATCACATTCTGGTTGCATATATGCAACGATGGATGTTGTTGCAGCCTATAAAGTGTTCCTTGTTCCAATACCCGATAATCCTTTTACGATTGTGCATTATACATTAATATTCTTTGAACTGCTTCAATTGTGCTGCAGCAGTTTCGTTTATTGTGCGGGAATTAAATAATTCTGATTAAAATTAAGCTCCATTACAGCACAACAATATGTTTTGGGGGAAATTTTGCAATGTTCGAAAGTTTAAAATTGTGACAAAAAATTTTAATCAATACGTAGACTAATGACGAAGTTGAAGTCCGAGAAGGTGAGCATAGCTTTTACTTTAAAAACATTGAAGAAAAAAAACAAATGTCCATTCAAAACTCCCCTTTTCACAATGAAATGTGTGCCCTTTTTGTCATGTGCTTTTTATATAGTTTTATATTCGCAATTAATTTTAGGTAAACAGTGTATACAACAATTTCTTATACTATTATACAAATGTGTATATAAATTTAAAAAAAAAACTCATGAAAACACGCGTTATCCAATATGAAGTGTTCCGGTTGAAAAGTGACCAAAAAGTAACTTTTCTTTTCCACCATCTGGAGTGTACATATATTACACCTTAAGTAATCTTACATTAGATAAATTATTTATGGAACATAATGGAACAGAAAACGCACCCTAAATAGCTGCACACTAATAAAATCGATTGTTTAATTAGGGTTCCCCGAAAACGATCGTTTCCTCCTTCACGTGAGACACTTTTTTAAGCCGAAAACGAATTATATCCCTTCCCGAAATGCCATTCTATCAAAGCTTACGGCCTCTCCATTCTGGTAAGATCTTTCGACGTGTGTGTGTGTGTTGCGAGTGGTTTTCTTTTCCACTCCTACTACTCCGACTTGCTAACATTCCGATTCATTAACTTTCATTATTGCTCCCTCGTCCCGGGTACGCCGTACGATCCACAACCACACAATCCATCTGCATAACTTTTAATGTCTCTTCCGGCCGGAGCTTCCGCACCGTTTGGAGCTTCAAATAATCCGTCCGTTAGCTCCCAAAAACCCCCACTCATCCGGATCGTAAATCGTTCGAGTCATAATTTTCCCACCGATTGCCGGGTTCGAGAACCATCGTCAGCAACCCACGGACACTACATATCACCCACCGTTCCCTCCTTTTTCCAATTTGACATCCGGTCACTGGTCGAACGCGTATAAGTGTAGCTTTAATTAGCAATAAGGAATCTCCTTCACCGCTGGCTGGGCGGGCTGGTACGATGTGGTTCCACCGTACACGATCACGCCGGCCATTAGTTTGCTGTTGCCGGGCAGTACTGCTTCGGGGGCTACACCGGCTTGTAAGGCGACTCCTTCGACTAGGGGCTTGGGATAGGCCACTAAACCGTACCTCACTCTCCCTGGCGGTACCCGGTTGTATCCGTAATGTAAATTTACTTACTTCCACCGGTTGATTTCTTATCGATAGAGAGGGCGTTATCGTTCATTAGACGAGATTTATAGCGCTCGGGATGTTAAATCAACGAAGCAAACATGAACAACGAAGCACACAAACATTACACCGACCGTACGCCCATCTCCTCCACGTCCTATCACACACACACACGGAGAATGGAACTAGAAGGAGGTCACTTACAAGCTTCCTTGCACGCAAAGCATCAACCATCGTGGGGTACCAGTGCGATGGAGGCGCCCAGTACGGCGTGCCAATTGCAAACGGCTCCGGATTTAATTTCCATCCAATGTTTGATCAATTTTGTGGCGCTTCTTCGTCGATCGAGCCGGCCCGGTTTGGTGGAAAGGAAAGCGTAACGGAAGCTTTAGGGCATTGCCCATGTGCCCGATCCGGTGGAACAGCGTTGCAACTTCTAGCGCACTTCGTTGCAGTGCCGAGCGCGCGCGCCGGAGAGCTGATTTATGTGTATCGATTAATTTGTGCAACGGCCCTGCACAGGCTGCTTTGCGTAGTCAATTATCGATGATTTACATGTCAATAAGCGTAATCAAGGCTGATTGCGAAACGAACACCACTAGACCACACTTACGTGGTACGATATGACAGGCCGAATGGTGCCGGTGTAACACGCAAATCGATCATTGCCAGTTGCTGATTGTACATACTGTTTCGCTTCTTTCACCAAAAAGGCCTAATCGGTGCAAAAACGTACCACCTCCCCCACCCATGGTTACGGCGTGTGTGTGTTTGTGTGTATGTGCTTGTGCAGAAATTTCTGTTAAAGTTTTAAAAATAACCCCAAATGTACCTCAACGATCGGTTCGAAAATTTGATTGTCCCTTATAATTAGCTTTACGAGCGACGCAAACGCAAAACGTGGGCGAACCTTCTACGACAGTACGACCCACGAGCAGGTTACCGACCCGCACAGATTTCCCACAAACCTTTCGACCCAAAGTTCGGCCATTCGCCATGCGAAGCGGCATGAAGGTTCGCCTTTTTCTTGAAGGCGAGTTTTGTGCTTGGTGCGTCGTCGTCGGGTCGGAAAATTTCATTACGATGCTAGTAAAACACAATCGAATGTGGCACCCTTTCCTCCCGCAAAAAGCATGTCCCGCGTGTTGCCGCGTACCGTACCTGTGCCGGGCACTGTTCTTGAAAACGGAAAGATATTTGATTATCGTTGATAATATTTTGTACGTCTTGGCATTTTCCCTTGGTGCAACTGCTCCGGCCGGGAGCGAGGTTTTGGTACTGGCTCGGGCGAATTCAATTATTTGACGCAGCAAACAAGCTATAGTTAAACTTAGCTTCATGCCCCCCACCCCCGACGGTTAGGTGCAACGGAATTCTAACGATCGAAGGAAAACCAGTTACGCTTTGCCGTTGAGCGGCGAGCTGCATGAACCCAACCCGTCGATAGCAAACCCACAATGTCCTGGGAAATCATTGATCAGGGTTTACGGAACGTAATCGGTTTCAATTTCGGTATCTAATAGCAACCGATGAAACATTCCCAATACGTTGCTTTCGTCGTGTGCAACATGAGATGGGAAGGTGGGAAGATTTTGTGATTCTAGAAGATAAACATGCCATTCTAACAAAAGGCCATTGGGCAAGATAAAAAAAAGATGAAAACAGAGATATCCTTACTTAAAAAAAGAGCAGAAACAGTTACCATTCAAAACACCCACAAATTTCCCTTCTCCACCATTCTTCAGTGTACGCGCTCCTTTAAAGGAAAAAATCCCCAAAATACATTTATCTGTTTCATTTCATTTTTTCATGTTTATTTTTATTATTTCATGTGTATAATGCTTAAGGAATAATACAAAGTAATGGTCGTTGAATTACAAATACCAATTAGTGTAGGGATCCCTCAGCTCGCTCGTTACGCTCCTTGTCGTGAGCGCCAGCAAAGTTTCAAGCGAAATGGCCATCAAATGTTTTACGTCGGGATGTAAGGGTTAAATCGCGGTATACAATGGATTAATCAATGTGTGTGTGTGTGTGTCTGTGCGAAATACGCAGTATAAATCAAAGCTCAGAATCAAACCGATAGCAAAACACAAAGCATAAATATTAACCATCGTTATTGTCCTAACCATGATGATAAGTATAAAGCAAAGTTTAAACACGCGGATGTTACTAAATCGGAACGAAAAACCACCTTCAAGCTTGTGAGAAAACCGCTCGAATCTAGCACTTTGCTTTCCAAAGCCTTACGCTAGATGACGCTCGCACGCACTGGTTTGTGGTTTGTGTCTAGGATGCACACTTTATATCGAACCCGCTAGGTGGCGCTGTTCGTTCAACAGTTTAAAAACGCAAACAGAAACAAAATACGAAACGTAAAGCGTGCTTTTTTCAAAATTGGAGATATTACACTTAAAAAAGATATTAAAAAATATAACGAAAGTTTAGAAAAAATAAGTGAAAAGTTTAAAAAAAGCAATCTCTTATCACGACACTGCACGTCTGGCGTGTTTCGATCCGCAAAACGTTCTTAATTCTATTGTTGGCCTGTGTGTTTTTTTTATCTGTTTAAGCGCACGTTGTGTACCGGACATCATGTTTTGTCGTCTCGCACACCACCGTCTATAAAACTGCCGACTACATGTTATAAGAAAAAATGGAATTTACTCGAATGGATTAGCATTGCTTCCGTACGTTCCCTGATCGTATCAAATCTATCGTTTTTTTTTTGCTTCCTGTTTTTCTCCTCCCTCGCTTGGCCCTTGTTGGCGGAAATCGTTCACGAAATCTTTCCCTTTTTGTTCCCTCGATTATGCACACACCGATAAGGTGGTCCGCTACTCTACTAACCTAATCAGCGTTCGCTCACTTTCCAGCAACCCTTCTGTTTGCTTGTTAAATCCGTTTCTCAGTATAATCTCTGTCGTTTCAGATACATTCTGCCTAAAGCTAACGTACGTCCATTTTCCCTAACATTTGTTTTCTAACGTGCTTCATCATCACTTCACCATTTACTTCAGCTTAACCCTAACCGAAAGAAATACGTTGGACTGTTCTGCAATTGGGATCACTTTCCCGCCTGATTAAAGAAGCTTCAATGTCACGTGAAATGTCCAAACACCTAGTGTCCGGTTTCCGTGCCGATTCTCCCCACCCTCCCTAAACATGTTCAAATTCATGCGTTCGTTTTGGTTTGATCACACATTTTCTGCTAACCATAAGATTATTCCACGCCAAAGTTTACTTTACGCTCGATCGTTCTCGCCTCACAGCATCATTTGCTGCGTGTTAATATTTGGCCCACCGTTCGTCGTTCGCTGCGCTTTAATCTTTTCCCTTGATAGCCTTTAATTTTGACACAAAACCTTCTCATGTGATACAAAACAAAAATAGTAAATGCGTTCTACTGCATACACAATCACAGCTGTATGTGTGTGTGTAATGTTGTCAGGATTTCTAGAAGCCAATTTTTGGGGAAAGATTAATTCTATCATCCGCACACGACAAATCGAACAAACGGCAAAGTGCTTGTTTTCAAGCTATATCAAGCTATACGCGGCCTATCAAAGTGGATTTGGTGGGGCGCTTTCTACCGCATCTTATTCAATCGAGACGCGGGTTAGCAACAGACCACGTTTTTGTAGCCAAGCGCTGGAATGAAATGACAAACATATACCCATTAACCAATCTTCCAATCTGATGTTAAATGTTTTCCACAAACCCAACTTACCCAATGCCTGCGCCAAGCAGAAGCGACAATACGTTCGTTAGGACAATCGAGTACAGAAACTCCCGAGAGAACAGGGAGTTTTTCCCAACACGGACCTGCCTTATGGAGTAGCCGGCGTGTATAGGTTTGTTCATTTCCTCGTTTGTTGGACTGGGATGTTCGAATTTCCATGTTCTGTTTGTGGGAAGGGGTACAAGAAAAAGAAGAAAAGTTTTCATTATTTTTACATATTCATTCTATATTCGAAACAATTAGCTACGCTATGTGTTGCCACTCACTTGGGAGGAAGTTGATCGGGTCGACTGCTCCAATCCCAAACCCAATCGGTATCTTTCACAATTTCACCCTCCTGGGGAACAAAAAGAAAGAAAGAGAAGACAAATATATATATTAGTTTCATTATAAATAATTCTCATTACATTTGCTACAACACTTTCATTTTTACACACAAGACACACAATATTGTATAATGCAATTCTAATAATAAATGCAACACTAATTACGAAGATAATCGCATCATAGACAGCGATGCCCATTCCCATCTCTGTTCGTGTAATGAAACACACAGAGGAGAATGGAGATTGGAAAAAAAATATTAGCAAAACTTTACGCAAACAACGCGCCATTAATATATGGCACGATCGAAAACAACAGATTGCGAAAGCAATTATAAATTATCGATTGAAGCAAGTTAGATTCTAGATATATTGACGGGCAACTAAACACACATGGTATCAAATTCGCCTGGAGATTTGCATGTGTATTTTAAATAAAAAAAAACCTCACTTTAGTAACTTTTGCCTTCAAAACGAATTCCGTAGTCCACCAAAAAATTGCTCACATTACATAGAGTGATACGAAATCTCGCTATAATTATCAACGTCCAGTTTGCTGGTTGCATTTGGAAATGTGTCTCTGTTCCAGCTCGCTACACTAACTGACCACAAAACCCATCTCAAATTCGACTCGGATGTTGTTACAAAATAGTTCGTACAAAAATACTACCAAAACAAAAAAAAACCGACCAACCACAATGCCAACCACCCGAAAGCCTCTCACATTACGTCAACGGCGAGGTTGTCTGTGTTGGGGGGTTTGTGTTTCCGTTTGACATTTAAAACAATCACCACATTCATCCCCAACCCCAAAATTCCCCAGCCGCTGCATCATCATATCAAAGGCAGTATAATAGACAGATGATCGAGACTGCCTTTAGAGTGTGTGTGTGCGTGTGTTTGTGTGGGGGATCGTAAGCTGGTTACCTTGTGCACATGGTTGATGTACACATTTCGAAGATCTTCCTCCGTGGCGGCCAGCTCCGTATTTGGGCTGTTTGGAGGAGATTTGGGGCTTCCACGCAGTGATGTTATACGGCTCGATTCCTGGGAATCGCGCTGAGCCTCCCGCAACAGTCTTATGTATTCTTCCACGGACGCAAACGCCAACGGTGCCGCCGTCCGGTCTGGACTCTTCGTTCCCACCGTGCCGGATAGGGTTGTGGCACCGGTGAGGATATTATTACCCAGCCCGGATCCAGCAACTGTTCCTGTTGCCGCTCCGCTATTCGAACTCGTATTGGACGACAGCTCAATCCAGGACTCTGTGAATGAAACAGGTGTAAGGGGAGAAGTTGTGGTGAGAGGACTTTAAACGAATTAGCATAAGACAACAAATTTGAACCCAACAGAGCGGAGCTCGATTGTACCGTGGGTTAAAATTGCACCAGGGAATGAAATGAAGCTTTTGCAAACAGATAGGAGATACAGGTTGGAACGACCTTGAACAACGGCAACAACGCCATCTTCCACAGGCGTGCCATCCATATTGTTTTCGTCCGTATTTTCTTCTCCGGTTTGTTCGTGAACCTTTCACGTCTCTTCTGCTTTCCGAATCCTTCCCCTCTCTCTCTCTTAACAGCTGCATCGGTTTTCTTGCCTCAAGGTCTGCGCGAACCCGGCATATAGAAACGTGTTTTGTTGTGTTGCATTTTGTTCGGAGCTTCAGGGTGATGGGGTTGTATTATCGTCGTTAGTCAGAGTACTGCCCAGGGCAGCACGAAATTAATATTTATCACGAAGAGGTGCTCGCACACACCGAGCTAAGTTTACCACGTCGTAAATGATTAACCGAATACTGATTAGTATGCGTTCGTTGGTACAAAACTAAACCCCAGAATAGACTACAGGAAGTGAACAAAAATGCGGAGGTGTTGTGGAATGGAGACACAAAAAAAAACTCGTTTGCACATCGGATACGCCTCAATGCCCAAGATGCAGCACTAAAACACACACAACAAACGTTCTTTTTATTGGTAGATGCGATCGACTAATAAGCGAGGAACCCTAGAAACGGTTCCCTTTCCAAGTGCATCAAAGCTTAGATTTTTGATGAAGTTGTGAGAAGTAAACGATCGACGACACAAACCAAAAGCATAGACATAGACTAAAAAGTAGGTCATTTCCCATGAAACTAATTTGAAGATTTTAACGGATCGCTTCAACCATCAACATTGACCATGGGAACCTCAAGGAGACTATATTTGTGTTCAAATTTGGACATAATAAAACAATACCTACTAGCGGCACTAGTGCGCGAAATTAAATGTTATTTTGTCGCACTTTTAACAGACAAACAAAACATCATTCAACCGGAAACATGCCATTTTTGATACACCCTCTATTTTACTAACGCTTTTGAAGACAAATTTGGTTAACAAATAGCCAAGCGTGCTTTAACCTCAACCCCATACACCATTATTCGTTACGGTCCCTATTTCTATCTATAACGTTTGTTTCACGCGCACATCCAAAAGTCAACCCGATTAAAAACGATTTGTTTGAATAGAGACAGGAATGAAACACATCGCATAGTCGACAAACCCCCCTCAGGCCTCACTACACACTTCCGGTGCAATAATAAAAACAAACGAACGTTGTTACAGTTACGCATACGCCTTCACACGATACACGATTTCGTATGGAAATAACATCACACTATTCGTGGGTTGTTGCCTATCGGTAGACAATATCGGCCATTCGTTGTCGCCCATCTGTTTGTATCTGGCAATTACTGCCCTAAAGCCGGCCATGTTTACTCGCTACGAAGCTAGTAATTAGTCATTTTTATTTGTGCTTTTATCGTAAACTTATTTATTTACCATCTGCTTTTATTGGGTCACACAACACAACGATAGCTTGGCCAGATTTGCTTCTCCATTTGCCAGATTTGATTCACCAGTATTTTATTTTGTTTTGTATTGTAATTACATTTTTTCCAATATGGCGTGTTACTTAAATGAATATACCACAATATAGTTTTCTTTAATTGTTTTAATTAGATTTTATTTTATTAAAGTAATACAATCAAGATGAGCACTGGTTGCCACTCAAATTACTTCCCTAAAATACTTGTTTGTCCAGTTACAAACTTCTGAACGTGCACTTGAACCTTCCGAGCTTAAAGCTCTTTAAGGTCGAAAGGAGCACTGCACAACTGATAAGACGGTCATTGTCGAACCAACAACAAAAAGAAAAGTAGAAAAACGAACTTGAGCACCACTTCAAACTACACCCGCAGCCAGTGTGTAGAAAACTAGAATAAATAACCAATTGTGTGCCTGTTACAATGACACCTTGAAGTAGCTTAGAGGGGTTAGAGCATGTTGTTTTTCTTTCGCACCTTCCAGCACTGGGCAGTAACTGTGGCACGAAGCTAACGTAAACAAAGTAAACGACGTCACGTAGGGCAGAGTAGTTTGAAAACCGCCATACCGTACCTAGAAACCCGAAACATCGCATGTATGCACACGTCCGCAAGACGTCAGCCAAACGTTCCAAAAGCTAATCGTAAACGCCGGGGTTGCTCCCTTTGGGTGTGTTGTTCGTGACGTCAATTGCACTTGCAGTCAGTCTTAGCAGCAACAGGGATGAACCGCGAAACCATTTTTAGTCGCAATAATGAGAACACGTTGGCAGAAAAAAAACACGTCAATGACCATCGATATGAATCTATGGACTAAAGGAAACGTCCGGAAAATGAAGATGGACAGAACAAAGAGATTTTCTTGCTGTCTGGATTCAAGGCAAAAAGGTCATGAGACAGACTGTTGCCCTACATGCGATGGGGTCGCACACATTGTCTTGCGATAAAGATTATGCAGAATATTTTCTGCGTGAAAACTTCACAATTTTAAGTGCATATTTTTCTTCCTTTGTGGCACTTAGATACTTTCTTATCCGGCGCAATGACCGTTTTTCGATCGTGGCCTCCTGCAGGAGTATTCTAAACCGCTCACGATCGAGGAGCGCCGTCGTCTGTCACAATCCGTTCTTTCTCGCTTCTGCTGTCGTAAAAGTACTTTACGGCCTGTGTTGTACGGTCCCATTGGAATGGCTTGCCAAGCCCGCCGGGGTTCTGACATCTGCCTCCAGAACACGAATAATAGGGTTTCTCCAGTTTTTGGACAAAGATCATGTCTCAAAGGCGTATCTATTATAACTACATAAGATCTATACAATCCCTGTTTCGATCGTCGCGACACGTGTTTTCATTGGAGTTGCCTCAAGTTTCCTCAATCAGAAAAAAAGACCGATTGACAGTCAGCAACTCCACTGCAAAACTCAATAAATGTGTCTGGGAGTTCCTATTGGCATTTCTGCCTTTCTTTCCTAGACTTAATTCATAGCAGAATAGTCAACAATAGGGTACGGGTCCATATCAGATTTAATTTCCGAGTTCTTTCGTGTGAAGAACAGATCTTATTACTATAAATGTCCAAGCAAATAATGGTTCTTTAGAAGGGTAATAGAAATACAAATGCATCTATCCTTTTGGATTACTTTCACTTTCGACGGAAATGAAAATAAATCACTGCTGTTACGTGTTGTGATGTCGGAGGTTGTGACAAAATAAATTCTCGGCTATGAGCCAATTGGGATTTCCTTCCGCTTTATATATCGGGGATCATTCACAACAAATCACAGCACCACACGTTTGCATTTAATTGCAAATGTTCTTTAGACTACAGCGCTGACAGAGCACGTACATCGGTCAAACGACTGTGTTGGCGTAGGTCAAGCTAATAACCACCCGCACACACCACGCAAAACTCAACCACCGTTTAACTGTGCCGGTGGAATTCCTTCGCGTACGAGAGTAAACCATGCTCCTACTACACTTCCGCAATCAAGCGTCCACACCGAACACGATGGTTTTAGAAGCGGGAGTAAGGCCGCAAACGACACGTCACCCGGTGCAAGCGATTATGCAGCCAGCGTCTAGACTGTAGTGCAACATTTAATTATTTTGAAACAACCGTATACAATCGTGTGATAAGTTCAATGGAAAGACACAGCAGCTTCTGAAGCGCACAACGTCCACACAACGCGTGCCGGTTGTGAGGGTCGAATTGCACGTTTTCAATGCCTGGTAAACAGTTAAACCTGTAAGTTATCTCATCGTAATCTTGCTACTCTGCTAAAAGCACGACACAGCTGATTTAATAAAAGAAAACACCAACAGTGAGGAATGGAATTTCTTCGAATCATCTCAAATGATGCGATTGGTAGTGTATGCTGTTTAAAAACTATTGCTGCATCAACTAGAAGGTAATGATAGGTCGGAAAGTATGACATTGAGACAAGGTGTGTTACTAGGCACACCCGACTAATGACTATAGTGACATCGCTCAACGACGTAAATTAGCGGAAACACATCCCGTAGACCACCACAGTACACCGCGCCACCAGTCGGCGGTCATATCACGCCAATAGCCGATTAATTAAACGCCCTTCACATATTACTACTGCCACCGGCGTTTTTTCACACAATTAAATTTTAATTTACAACGCATCAATCTCGACGATGATTGATGGGTTGAGCTTTGTTCGTATGATATCACTCACAAGAGCGAAAAAAAAATCGCAGCATTAAATGAGCATGAACATAAATCAATTTCAATTGCCTTTCTTTCATGCATAATGAGACAACAATTAAGCCAGTAAGTGGTGGATTAAATTCGAATTGTGAAGCATAAAAAATGTGTCCTTGCATTTAGTATTAATTAAGCTTTTCTTTTAAAAATATGCAAAGATAATAAACAAGCAAAGACCAACATTTTCCTGGCCCTGACGATGGACCAAAATATTCCGATTCTGACATGAAATAGTTGGAGATCCTGCTAATGAGACATACCGACAAAAAAGATCTATCAGTTACAGCTGAGTGCCTTTGAGAGGTTTGATCATTCATCCTTCTTCAGCGGAATCGATCTTGAACGATGAAAATCTAACGCTCAGAAAACAACTCAGGCCTATATCCTACCTCACTGCAAGTCCTGAAGGAGAGTCCTTTTGACAGATCATCTCCTCGAACCAAGATCATCTCCAGGAAAATAGAGTGGAAGTTATTGAAGCTTGTCTTTTTGATGGACGACGTAAATTACATAGAACTTAGGACATCTAACTGGTTCTAGGTAGATGTCACCATATATGTCCAGGTTCATCAACAATTACATTTTTAAACAGAGCCTGCAGGCTACTGTCAGATGCGGATGACTCCGACTTAGTACACTTTTGTTTTGAACGATAAGCACACAAACTCCTCAAGATCTCGATCTTCTTAGGTTCTACTGAACTTATCGCGTACATATGATGTTCCATCATATGTGATGTTCTATAGGTCATGATTAAATTCTGATTTACGATATGGAATTTCTTCATTCCATAGTAGATTCAAGAGCAGAGTGATCCTAAGAAAATCTGATCACTTTTTTCAAAATTCCTCTAAAGTACACGTAATAAAGTGGCTCTGATTGAATTGCTACAAAGAATTCCAATGTCTTTATTAATGTGGCAATTTTCTTTCGCACTCAAATGTTACCGGTCGAAGGAATTTATGACAATGAATGCAAAATGCAAACAAAACGATTGAAACATGTTTAATCATACGCGGTGCAATGTTTACATTCCATTCCAACGATCAGCGGCACGTCTACAATGACGATCCGATTCAAGCATAGAAGGTGTGTTTGCGCATTACGGCAACAACGCCGTACTGGCCACTTCAACAAAACTTCCCTCCCCACCTCAAGAGATAGAGCTCAATGCACGACTGGCCCTTACCGCGTGAAGCAAATGTAACGAAAATCACCCCAACGACGTGGACGTGTTTAGGTTTACACGAGCTAGAGGCAAAGTAGCGTTGCAAGACAGCTTTTATTTCACATACCCATCCCACCCGGCACTCCCACACTTCCTCGGCAGGTGGACAGTGTAGGTGGTGGTAAGTTTACTTCAAATTTTGACCTCATTTTCCACCACCCTCGTATGTTTGGTGGTTGAAGGAAGGAAAAAGAAACCAAACAGATTGTAAAATACAACTAACGCTTCTCTGTCAAATGCCTCAAGCGATCGCTACCGAACGTACACAAATATGTTTCTTTTGGTTCATTACCTTTTAAAGAAGCCTGCCACCAATCTGAATCTTCACGAAACCTTAAAAAAACTCACAACAAACACAAACTCATGTCCACTTTATCAGCGTTGGTTGGGTTACTGGCAGTTTTTCTGGGGCATCTGACGGACAATTGAATGTCTGGCTAAGTGGTGAATTGTATCGCTGTGGCACACTAACATGCGAACAAAACAAATCTTTAACAGGCTGGTTGCAAAAATCAAAGCTTATCACCCTCGTCAACACACTCGTTTTCGTTTACAAATTGTAATGTTGATCCCCTTCGGTTGACACAAGCCTGGGAGGAGCCTGGGTTCGACAACGAATTCGAGGAGGTTGCGAATTAGCGCATTAACACACCACAATCCCATAATGTCCCCGCTATTACCATTGGGAAAGGGGGGGATTATTTCCACTACGGATGGTCACAACGATAATAAATGTGTCGCGCTCGTCTAGACCGGACCATTCCATGTAAATAAAAGCACAAACCAGCTTCTTTTTTAAACTGGCCAGACAAAATAACAATCCTCTCCCCCCGGGGGCGTTATTTCTTCTCCATCCATCATGATTTAATTATAGCTCCCTAGTAGTTCGGTGCACGATAAGGGATGCACATCACACTTTATTCCTTGTTGCGTTATTGCAGTGTAATCGTAGCATCAGGGCATTATTAAAATCTCACCCCACCAACAACCCGTTTTGTGGCTGTTGTTGTGACTCGGTGACTCAGGTGTTAGCCCACCGGCAAGTTGATGCGGCACTCTGACCATCAGAGATTCGTCGCAGTTTATATTCCAAACAATCGTCGTAAACAACGGAACCGTTCGCAAGATGCTTCCTTGAGTGGCCATTGTGTGTTGGAAGGTGTTGACGGAACAGTTCCACTACAACCGTGTCGGACATACTATTGACATTTTGAAACCTGCTGCCATCATCTGGGTTAATATTGACTGATGATGAGTCGGATGAGGTGATGCAAAAAGGGGTGAAGGATGATTTAAATCATACATCACAATCAGTGATCATCATTATTGCAAAAAAATCTAGCACGAGAAGATCACCTGAACGAGCCTTTCAACGTTTTTTCTCTGTACTCTGTAATGATCGCGTTGTCAAGGTAAATAAACGGAAGATGCTCGAAAGTATTTCGCTTGTTTGTGTTTTTCATGTCTACAACGATTACCGACCTACGATAGCAAGTGACCTACAATTGGAACAAGCAGAACTGCCACACTGGTACCGACGCACGGTCCTTATCAGAAACGTGTCATTTAATCTACCGTACCTCTGGTCTGGTTGCTTTTGTTTATAGCATCTTAGTGAACAGGTCCAGAGCTTACAAATGGATCGTATGAAATATTCCACATAATATAGGCACTTGTTGTAGGCATATTTACGCCTAGTCTATTTACAAACGTCGGCAACTACGTCGTCTTTGGGGCCTATTTCTGGTGTCCCTTTCCACATACGTACCAAATAAAGCTACCAAAAGCGACCAAATCAATCAGGCAATTAAAAATAACGTTTGGAAACTATTTTCTATCCAACCTCCAACTAGCATCGGTTGGCATTCAAAAATTACGCCTCTACACACGAGCACAGATTGTGGCGCAGTTAAGGTGTAAGCAACGGAATCGAGTAAGTTCATTCACCGTTCTTTACACACACACACGGGTGATGACGGAGTGCATTTTGCTTGCAACTGTAGCCAAATGCAACTGGGTTAACTGTTTCCGGTTTTGGCTGATATTTTGTGAGCATAAACACTTGCTTTCGCATGTGTTTGTGTCGGTGAGGCGTAAATGAAAATAAAAACAAGCTTGTAAATCATCACAGTCGGTTGGAATCGTAGCGTAGATAAACAGAAACGATTTACACAGTGTTGTACAGAACCTTTGTTGTTTTTATTAATAAAGGAACATTCTAAAGGCATTCACTGAAATTGTATTCGATCTTAATACTCTGTCGATTACGAATAAATTCAGGAATTAAAAACAAAATATTATTTTTGTTGAATCGAAGGAAAGAGCTTCATAGACAGTCAGGTCGTCACTTCTTGACCGGGTCCGATTTAAAGGAGTAAATGGACTCCAACACCTAAGGACTCAGAAATCCTCGAGCCTTTATCCACTCCAGCCAGATTACTGGGATGGGTTTGCTTCGACAGGATGGATATGGTCAACTTCTGTTCCCGCGCAGACACTCTCGGCGTCGAAATTTATATCCTGGTGAAGGACTTCTGGTCACACAAATACTAATCAGGTCTAGCGTGCCCTTGTAGTGTCCCATAGGTGGATGAATCTGAATGAATGTTTAAAATGAATTAACGAAGATACAAGAATCTTCGAAATTCCGCAAGTTCATCAATCTCTGAAATCGGAAATTTCAAAATGTATGCAGAGTTCTAAGAAGCACTTTAAAAATGAAAAATTTTAGAATCTGTTCAAATTATTACCGTTTCTTTCATGGATCTTTAGAAATTCAGAGAAATTTATTGAACCATTTAAGAGTCGATTTATAACATATAAAAGTCAAGAACGATTCTTAACTGAAGATTCATATGAATGACGCCTCTGTTAAGACTCATTCATCAGAATACTACACAATATCGTGTTTTTGCATTTTGTTGAAATCAACCATCATTTCGAGACCTATCCAAAAGTCCACCAACAGTATGTTGTTGGACATTCCTGGTCTAATCCATAGTAAAGGGGAATTAAACGGGGAAGGAGAATTGCAAAAAAAAAACTGCATTGTCACCTTCGTATTTCTAAAATTAATCCCACAAATCGAACGACATTAGTCTATAATCTTCCTAACTTCTGGCCGAAGGTGAATACGTCACTGCAGCTGATCATGGCATTGCCTGTGTCCGATCGTTAGACACGTCACTTTAATCACCCCATCATCATTCATCGCGTGGATGAAGCGAACGATATCTTATCAGCAGCGTATCAAACAAGCCCTTAGCACTGACCTGTTCGATCGTGATTCCCCCGTTGCCCGGTTTGGTGCTCTTTTTTCCATCTTGCATCGGTGGAAAGGATCCCGTCGAGACCCTTCTACTGACGCGTCACACTAGGAGCAATAACATCAAGCTCTTATCACACCTCCTCACCGCCCGATTGGCATTGGAATCTTTCCATCCACCTACTCCGGATGGAGCCGGCATCCATCGTCTCGGTGAAAGTTTATTTAGAAAACGTTGTCGACCATATTTTTGCACAACATTGCGCGACAATGTGACTGCGGTGGAGAAGACGGGGGTGAAGCTAGGAGGGCGGAACCAATACCATTCTTCTTATCAATGTTGATTTATTTATTTCATTTACTTTCCCCTTTGTACGCTTTTGTTATACGATTAGGAAGTGTAAATTAAACATGGTTCGCTTTGTGAAGCGTTTCATGCATTGTTTGCTTTTTGCAGACAAATTGTTCAAATATTTGTTAAAAAAAAGAAAGACGTGCAGCAATGTTGCATTATCGTGTTTCTTTTATAAACAATGTACGTAAAATTTAAATTAGACTATCCGACTACGTGGTAAAATAAGTCTTGATACGGCCAGGCCGTTCTAACCAAGCATAAAAAAAAAATTAAAAAATTGCCGACGATAGCAGTCACTTAATAAAATTTCTTTGTAAATCATTGACTGCAATAACGATCTTCGTTGAATTTGTTGTTTATCTCAAACTCTTCCAGCATCTGCCGTTGACATGTGCAACACTGTGTAGCTATAAAACCAGAAATATAAACGAATGACTTCGTGCAGGACGTTGAAGGTAGAGGTTGAGGACGGTGCTGATTTGCAGCCAAAGGCAAACAACCTTTTAAGTTCTCCGGGTTACCTGTTTTTTTCTCAACGAAACCCCTACAACTGAAGCGGAAATTGAACGAAAAATGTTATCATGTTTCATGCAGAACTGATGGCCCACTCTTCCCAACGTTTTCACTCTTCGCTGCGTATTATCTTGTTCCCTCGACCGTGTGGTTCGTTACACAGTTACTGACTGGTCTCTCTTATCACACAGAACAACATCACCGAACAAGAACACAAACCAAGGAGGAGAAGGAAAACATTAAAAATAGAACAAGTGAACCGGCATTTCGGCATATCTGGCCACAAGTGCATTCCACTGTTAGTGAGTTGGTTTCAATATTTTTTGCTTTGTTTTTAATTCACTATCAAGGCCTACAACACTCGCAGAATACTCGCCAACGGAGTGTAACGACAAAATGAGTCAGATGAAGGGCAAAAGGAAGGGGTGGGGAGAAGGGAGAGAGAGAGAACTCAAGTTCGAACGCAGTCGGCTACGACGCAATAAGGCATCTCTCCCGCACAACGACGCACGTTCTCGTTGCGTGGGAAAAATTATTGATTGCGCGTCCGATTGAACCGTACGTGGAAAGTCCGGTGATGCATTTTATTGTCCACCGGATCACCCGCGGCCCGCCGCCACTTACCTCCTAGCTCTTCCGGGCCCATCTTCGCCAGCTGGCTGCTGGTGGATGTGGTCATTGCCGCTTTGCTGCTACTGCTAACCAAACTGCCTTTATCGCTCGTTAGATTCACCGTACGGAACATGCCGCCCTTTCGGTTCACTTTATCCTCACCGTCCGTCGTGCGGCCACCAAATGTCGGACGAATGTTCTGCAGCTTCACGCTACCGACTGGAGCAGGGGTGCTGTTTTGTAAACAAAGAACTTCGACGTTGGCGTTTTCTCCACACCCCACACCACAAGCGTTCGCGCGCTACGTCACGTAGGCGCTGAAAAACAACAAACGGCTCGGACCACTTTCGGAGCACACGCACACACCCGCAGCCTGCACCGCTGGAAAGACAAAAGAACCAAGCGCGCGCACACGCACACACTGGCACAGGGACGCACCTTCCGTGAAAACGCAACACCACGTACGACGTACGCTTTGTTTACAACGTAATGGCGCAGGCTTTTTTCCGTCCGCCAGCGGAGTATCCAACACTTGGCAAACGCAAATTTTCCACCACGTCACAACACTTTTCAGCCAGCGATGGAACGAATTTTACACACAACTTTTTGAACGCTTAATCGGTTCCGACAAATACAAAAATAAAACGACAATTTACAGCAAATAGCACGATTGCGGGACGCGTCAACAATGTAAACAGCTGGTACTATCTGCACGTATAAAAACCCACCAACTGCCTCTTCTGCTGCGCATTAAAACCAAACTTTTTTTTCTCACTTTTTCAAGCGCAGGGTAGAAAACTGGAAACTGTTGCACCAATACAAATACCAACTACGCCTGGAGTTTCGGGAACTCGTTTGCCTTTGTCCTTATGTACGGGAATTAGGGGTTGTTTTTTTTCGACTCTTGATTCACTTCTAAACTGCGACTTTTAAATCGAACGCAACGCAAAATAACTTCCACTTTCAAAGCTCGTAGCCTGCTAACGCATCAAATCAATCGGCAAATACTCATCTGGCCAACAAACGCCCTTTCTAATTCTTTTCAATTCAATGCGAAGCGCTGTTTTGCCGTTGTGCTGTTATTCTCTACCCCTATTTTCGTCACAATGAATTTTCTACCCGTTGCGTTTGGCAACTGCGCTTGAATCGAACCATCGCTTGCAGCTGTCACAATGCTTACAATTTTGACCACCAAGCATTTACACCCATAGTGCATAACTATGAATCATTTACTCAATATTTGGACGAAAGTCATGTACAGGGAATTCAAATAAAAAAAATTAAGTAAATCTATCACAAAAAGCGCAGTTATTTTGCTTTTGCATGAAAATACATATTGCTAAGTCAATATCAAGCTTCAACAATCAAGCAAGAAAATTAATTAAGTTTCATATTAAGCCCATAGTTCCAGCTCAAACAAAGCTCGCGTATACACAACAATTAAAATTAGAATCCACAATTTCGGTAATCGATTCACAGAGGAAACGCTGATTATCCTTGCTCTGCCCTAACCGAATAAGCAGGTAACAAGGAAATTGGTAAATATAGATAGATAGATAGTTTTTAAATAGATTTCTTGCAACTCTGGTAAGCCTACACCCGGCTCCGGATTGATCCATGAAAGGAAATGTAAAATCTAATAAAATTCCAAATACACAATTCTAGTTTACATACCAAAAAATCTGTTCTCTAAGTTTATAACACACGAACAGTTAAAATTCAATACAAATTCAATAAAAATGGACTTAGTGAGAAAATTTTTACTTTCTCACATCTCAAATCTCATCCGGTTGTGTGCTTAGTGTGCGAGCACCTTCACTGTTTGTCAAAGGTGTCGAACACAAAACATAACTTCAATATTATAACACGAAAATAACTTATGAAACTTTTATTTTATAAAATATCGAGTACAACTCAATAATTCATCAAAAAAGGTGCCACCAAATAATAAAAAAAAAAATTTAATCGCAATTTAATTTACCATTCATAATTGTTCCTTTTCGATCTTGCATAGCACATTCGATAATTGTATTTATTTTTAAAGAACGATCGTCTCACATTAAAAATACATTAATTTTTAAATATGATTTGTGTTTCCGCCTTTGACTTAACCCTTGTCATTCAATCGTACTGTTTTATAATTCTTTCACTATATCTTAAATTTAAATTTTAAGTAGTTTCTTGTGAGCAAATTTGACACAAAAACGTTGTCCTTAAGGAGCTCAATACTACTCCGCAAACAAACGACAAAAAATCACTTTCTCATCTATTTAAAAAAACTTTGGAAATGGGGTCAACTATGATTAAATTCCTTGGTGTTTACGATCTGATCCATCTACACTCTATCCTATTCCCAAGTAAAATCTTAATATGTACTTTCCTTGCGAGTATTTTTATGTTGCCTTATCGACTTCTAGATGTCTACACGTGGAGGAAACATTTGCCAATATTAGCTCACCACTATTTTCCATTGATCAGCAAGCTTTCACGCAAGAAACAAGCATTAGGGAACCTGATCGAACGTGCCAAACCACATTCATTTCAAATTACACTACGACGACCTTTTCCAAATGTGTTGGAGGAGGAGTTGGAAAAAACAAGAGAATATTTTGATCTGATGGTTGAAATCTCTGCACGAATGTCGAAGCAAATCAAACGTTTGTTGTGACAAACCAAGGAAAAAACAACGGCAGTCAACATCATTGCTCTTGTTCTCAAAATTCAACTATTTTTCTTTCAAATATTTCACCCTCAGTACTGTCCGCGTGTGGTTTTTTTGTTGGGTTCGCCCTTTCTTCTATGTTGTGAAAATCGGGAGCAAACTTTCGACTGATCGCATCCAGTGGAGCATGATCCATTGCATGCATCCCTCATCGTGGCTCACCACCACGGTTGTGTGTGTGTGTATGCTTAAGTAGAGATCAGCCACAAACACTGGTCTGGTCAACTACCACTCCGATCCACTTCATCGTTTCTCATCCCTTCCTTCCTTTTCCGAGGGCAATGATGAACGCACTGGTTTTTCGGTTGCTCGATCTGCTTTGGCTCCTGCTGCTCCTGCATGTGAACAGATCGTTTTCCATCGCATAGCTGGTTGGGTGCGGCGGCAAGGAGCACGGGGATACAGTTGTTGGTCATAGCATCACAAGAGTGGAGTTATGGGGAGCTACCTGGAGCACAAAAGAAAGAAACAAAAACCACTCGCAACAAACGGAACGAGCTAGTGACAACGAGCCGTTCCGCCCGGCCATAGAGGATCGAGAGGAGGTGGGGGGTAAGGAAGAAAGAGAGAGAAAGAGAGAGAGAGAGAGAGAGAGAGAGAGAGAGAAAAACAGCACGAGGAGACGAGGAAACAAAGTTAAGGACGAAGGCTACGAAAAAACGGTCGAAATCCCATAATCATTGCACATTTCCCATGATCGTTAACTGGGCCCGTCCGATCGTCATCACCTCCTAAACGGGCTCCTCTCCACATCAACCCTCCTAGCGGCGGCCACAACATACGGTGCGTATGTATGCAACGCCCTCCTCTAAACCGCTCCCCGAACATACCACCCCCTCCCTCTTGCACCCCCTCTTCATACCACCCCTTCGCAGCATCACATGCTGTGGCCACTTGGCTGCCTACGGACTGCTGCTGCTGCTGCTGCTGCGGTGTGAAGAGAAGCCGGTTTCGCGCGTGCCTGTATGTGTGTGGTCCTGTCAGTCGCGATCACCGTCGTCGGTATGCTTTTTTTGATCACTTCCCTACGCTTCGCCCATTCTTCCTTACATTCGCTTTATTCTGCTTTCGTTCGTTCATCCCCGTTGAGATCATTTGCTGCCCACTTCTCACGCCCCACCCTCTCCCATCCCGCCCCTCCTTCCCGGTCCCTTCCCGACCAACCGCACTTTTCTTCTCCTTCTTTCGATTTCCGACCCGGCGACTCTGCCCCTGGCTGCCGACCTTTTTCCCATCTGTCCGCCCCCTAACCATGATCGCGGGCCAACCTGTGAACCGAAGCGCATTGGGCGAGAAGGTGACGAAGGTGAGGCGCAGGAGGGGGGAGGGCGCTGGGCCAGGAATGTCGGCAGTTGGCTGGCCGCACCCGCACATCCCCGTCTTTCGGACCTTTCAAAATATTTTAAATTGAATATTAGTGTTGTGTGTGAAGCGCTGAAGAATGGGAAAAACACGAAACAGCGGGAACCCGTGCAGCAGTAGACGACGAAGGGGCCAAGGGGGCACAAAAGGGCAACGGAAGGGACGGTAAGCGGTAAGAACATCGAAACAAGAAGAAGGACAACGGCAACATGCACACCGTGTAGTAGCGGGAGCGGGAAAGTAAAAGGTGAACAAGATAAAGCGCGAAAGGAAAAACGACACCGTACGAGTAAGGAAAGACGGTAACAGTAACAAACAACAGCACGGGCAGAGAGGAAAGGAAAAAAAGGCAGCAAAACACGGCACACAACACATAAGAAATTAAAAGAAGGAAAAAAAAGTGGTAGAGAAGAGAGAGCAACAACAACAACAGCAACAACAACAAAACACAACGCATGAAAGCAAGAAAAGGTACAAAACACAAACACCCGCAGCAAACAAGGGGAGCGAAAAACAAGAAGTAATACTATAGATAAAAAAGGGAAATAAAACATAAAGCAACACACTGCGCATAACAAAACAATAATAGCAACAAAATCGATCGGACAGTATCCGTATACGTATGTACCGCTTATGTCTGCTCTCGTGCATAAACACGCACTCAGACACACACACACACAGACACGCAAGTGCGCCCGATCGAAAGATGGACAGAAGATTCATCCCGCCGGGTCGGGTTGGGGTGTAGTGCCCAGTCAAACGGACAGGAAGGAAGCCGACCATGCTAAATGGTACGCCCGCGTGTGTGGGTGGATCGGAAAGGTGCTTGGGTCAGGCCGGGTCTGGTGCCATTTGTTGCTGTACGGTTGCGTGCGTGCGTGTCACCGTTGGAACTGGTTGCTCTTGTAACCACTCTTCATTACCATACCTTCCTCCATCCCACCCCACCCCCCCCCCCTCCCCCTCTTGGGTGGGCCTTGTTTCAGTTTCCCTAGAGCCTATCTAAATGATGCTAATTGGTGCGCTTATTATCTACAGTTTGACACTCCACCAAAGAAGGCAACAGATAAATGGCTTTGAACGACGGTTTTGACGGTGATACCGCCGATGGAAGCAGCAGTTTAGCGAGATGAGAGCTTAAAATTTAAGGCAACTGACAGCAGATATGAATGGAAGCATTGGAAGTGATAATGGAAACAAAATGTGACCGCCTTTCGCTGTAGAAATTGAGAATAATTAACTGAACAAACAAACTTGCAAAGATTGCGTGATCCCATCCCATAGTTGAATTAAAAGTATGTATTTATTACTAATGTACTATTACTATTGTGAATCACCATTTCCATTCGTCGAAGTAAATGGTTAAGTTTGTAGAAAAATACAGCTTAAGTGTTAAAGACTATTTCTACATTCTTCACAAATTCAACTAGAGAGTGTAGAGAAAACTTTGAAAGCTTTTGAAAACGATCCAGAACATGTGAAGAATTCCAAATCTGCCATGACACATTCTAGTTCAAAATGGAAAGAATCCAGAAATTGCTCTTGTGCAAAGCTGCAAAGCTTTCCTTATCTCACTCGAGAAAGCTTTAAAAAATTATGAAAAAGATCTAAAAAAATGTAACGAATTCCTTATCTAACTGGACGTATTTCATAGCAATACGAGGAGAATTCAAATATTGAAAATTGTAAATGTAAAGCTTCCATTGTGTCTGCCACGAAAGCTTTGAAAGCTTTTCATAAGGATTCAGAAAATGTGAAGAATTCCAAATCTACTTCGGCACATTCTAGTTCAACTTGAACAACACTTATGAATAGTTTTGAATTTGGCCAGTTGAACTTCAGAACGTTGTTTCTTTAACTTGGAAAAGTTGGCTCAGAGCGCTCCTGCGCTCATCTAAAATACTGATTAATATGGTAAATAAAATAAAAATCTTTCCGTAACTAAAGCTCAATTTGATATCACTACCTAATTAATAGCGATGATTGTTTATCATAAACGCATTATTCAAATTTGAAATTTTTCATTCAAAACTGTTTATCCTCTTTCCAATTCATTCTTCCAAATGCCCTTTACAACGCCGCATAAAAATGCAATATATTTGACTGTCTGTAACTTTTCGTTTCACTTCGTTGCTCCGCCTCGGTGAGGCGCGCTGGCACAAGTGGAAACCATCGGGCACGTTACGATCGGCTGATACTGTTTTGCCCGGTATAACGCTGCTTCTGGGACATGGCTATCCCGGAACGTGAACCCTTTAGTTGTCTGTACCGATCGTACGGATCGAAGATTCGTTTCTGGTGAATTTCCCTACGTTAAGGCGTAAGTTGGCAAAACTTTGCCAATTTCGGGACGAATACTGTTGCGATGCACCATTGCCTTGCCGTTGTCAGGATGTCGATCTCATTTGTTTCGGTAACCTTGTGCGGGGATCATCTGCTGCGATGAATGCCCATAAGACCGTAACCGTACGAAACCGGAACCCGACATAGTTGTGGCTAGGCACGGTCTGATCTTTACGGTGTTTTTATTTATGAACTTTTAAATAAGCATCGATACGCCTGTCTAGAGTCATTTTTATTTCTCCCTGTTCTTTTCCACCTTCACTGATACGTTTTTTTCTTTTCTCTTGTTTTCCTCAACCCGGTTAAGGTGGCCCTAATATGATTGCTTCGTTCGAAAACTCACACCCCAAAAACTCTCTGACTCTCCTTAACTGATTATTAACCTGACGCTATGCTACTTTGCCAGTTTTACGGGACGCTTTCTCTTTCTCTCGCAGATCCTTACGGGCGGGCAGAATGTCTGTTCGCATGTTTGCCCGTGCCTCATTCCAACGCATCAGCACCAAATCATCCAAAACGAGACTGGTTTCGTGGCCGTTTTGTTGTTGTTGTTTTGCTTCAATAATTGATTTTCTGGCACCCAAGTCTACACTCTTCCGTCCATCAGGTTCTGTTGTGGTAGTCTTTTTTTTATCATTGCAACAAAAAAAACCGTAAGCATTCTTTTATTAATTCACGACTGGCGCCCTTTTGCAGGACGATTTGATGTGAAAATATTTTGATTTAATTCATGTTTTTGTTTAGCTAATAATATAAATATTCTTTCGCGTTCTACAAACCTTTAGCAAATAGTTTTATATTTGTGGAATGAAGAATATTTTTTATGTACATGTACAAGATATTTCTACATATTATCATCATTTTACAGATGTCAGATTTACAGAAGAATGCAAATGTGGTAAATCATGTTGCAAGCATTTACCTACAACATTCCCACGACAGACTTGAACGTAGCAACACGAGCACCGACAGACATTGGAAGACAAAGAGAAGTCAAACAGGCAACAAAAAAATCCTGGAGCAATCTGCACCAATTTCAACCAAACTCATCCAGCCATCACAAAACATGCCACTCACCCCCTGTAAAGGCCATGTGTCAAAACATTGATACACCATTTCCGTACCTTCGCTTATATCACCAGGCCGGCCGGTGATCCTTTTGCCAGGGAGAAAAGAAATGTGTCAAAATAGACGCCACTGCCAGCGTCTCCAAGGCAAGGGCGGCAAATTGTCAAAAGCTTCGACATTGGCCGCGCGCACGCAAATCGTCGATCGTCTGCCGGCTTCCCGGTGGTCCCTGTCAGGTTTCCTTCCCAAACTGCCTGGTCTTATTTTTTTATTTTTGCTGCTCTCCATTCCTCACCATTTACCCTCCCATTCGTACAGGCTTTGTCCTGCCGAGTTTCCTGTCGGGAATGCTGGGACAGGTTGGCTAACGGCCGGTGTCAGCGTTTGATTTTTCGATCGTTTATCCATCTAGCCTGTGTGCCCTTTTGTGCTTTGGCCCCGTGATTTGTTGTTGTTGTTGTTTCCTTTGGTGGTTGTTTCATTTTCCGAGTTCCCAATTTTTGCAAATATGTTTTGTCGTCCTTTTCTTGGGTCCCGTTCCGTACCGCACTGATGGTGGGCTGCAGGGGTTTAAAGGGATTCGCGCCCAAAAAACACAAGACAAAAGCAGCAAGAAACGAACGGGAGAAGAAGAGGGAAAAGAACTCCTTCCACCCTAAAACAACCACAGGTATGTACGGTTTAATGAGTTCGGTATGTTGGGTTTTGTAGCAACACGGGTGCCATATACCGGTCACGTCACACCGACGCACTTTAGCACCAAACACAGCGTGTGCGTCAGTGTCGGCAAATGGCTAATTGGGGGTAAATATTGTCATTCCCGTCAAAAGGCCTTCCGCCCCTTTTGGGCCGGCCACATCAGGATACGCTAAGCAGCCCCGATAAGGCTTCATTGTTTCCTGTGCGGTTTTCCCAAGAGTTTATAGTTTTATTGCGGTGGGTGATTCGTTTTCCTTGCGGGCTCGTACGAAAGGGAGTCGGTGGTTGGTTTGGAGTTGAGCTGAAGGATACTGTCCATAAACTAGACCACAAGCACAAGCCCAGGGATGGAGTTCTAGGCGCGTGTGCTTGTGTGGAGCCGACCGACCCAAGTTTCCTCAACTCCTAACCTTCGTCAGGAAAAGACTCAAACAAAAGAAAAAAAAAACGGTTCAAACTCATCAACATTAAGCGGAAAGAAAAATATGCAACTATCTTCCTGTCTGTCAGGAACACGGAACACACTCATCGAATCGAACCCTCGAACGCTTCACAAACTAATGTGTTAACAAGAAACATTTTCTAACAAGCCTAAAACGATGCACAATTAAAATCAATTTAAAAACCACCATCACCTCGGGACCAGCAGGTAATACTCTCAAAAGCTTCGTTTAATTTAAAGGAGAAAGATAGTAAAAAGGGAAGGAGATGAGGGGGGTTTTATTGGGCCATTTTTCTCCTCTTGTTCTCCGTGCCAGACGTAACCTTTTTGTGCGCCGATTTTTTATTTCCTTTTCCCTATTTTGCTTTAGTTTTCTCTTCAGCGCTCTAGCTGCAACATTAGCGTGTGATGGGTTGTTAACACAGCCACACCATTCATAATCGTACGAAGGCTGGGTGGGGTGAGAGAAAACACTAAACTACGAAAACATGCGGCATCTCATATCATTCACTATCTTCACCTTGACGAGCACGCACCATTCTGATCGCGCATCGAACTTGGAGTTTCTTCACGTTCGGCGTGAACTGTCGATCTAGTGATCCTTCCGATTTTTTTTCGCTTTACCGACTCTATGCGATGGATGCGATGGGAATGCGCGGAGTGCCAGATACCCGTGGTTTTATGATCGAGCTTGTAGGCTGTACGGACGGTTTTCGGATGGACGATTAGAACGATATTTAGGCAAATGTCGAGCGCTTACGGCATCGTGTGATCGTATTACCTCAACCGGCACAGCGGGATGAATAGATTCCTGTTCGAAATATTACTGTTTTTGGGGAGTATTGCAAATTTATTGAATTATTGAATTACGGTTAATTCACCATCCGTATATAAATAACTTTAAAATGGATCACAAAAAACAGTAGAAAGAATGGTCGTTTTCGTATGTTTGAAAAAGAATAAACAACAATACATTTAAAAACATTTTTTTAATAGTATATTATTTGCTTTTTTGCAAGCATATTATCATACGATACTTTATTTATAATCCCCTACCTGCCATAACTTAACATTAAATTGATATGCAAATTTTATAAAAAAAAATATTTGGTCTTAAAATGAGATTGCTTTTTTTTGTTCATAATCTATTGTTTATTTCATACGTGACGATGTTGCTATAACTTTCAATCTATTTTCCATATTTTGTTTTGTTCTATTGTGACATTGCATTTGATTTGGTTATAATAATCGATTTGTTTTTTTATATATATATTTCAGGAGAAGCGTGTTTGGAAGTATGATTTTTTTCATTTAAAAAAATCAACTATGGGACTGTTGCTGTACAATACTCCAGGATTGAAACTTCTCCCTTTTAATGAAGGATTTTCAACCCAAAGGTAAGAAGTAGAAAGTTTTAGAGCTAAATTAATTATTACCAACTAAATTATAAAATAAATAGAATAACTCGAAAGCTTCATAACGAATTTCTTGCTTTTATGGTGAATTTCTAAAAGCTGCACTCTAAGAATTTTCAATAAATCTGCAATCAGACTGGGATACCAGACTGGGGACCAATCTGTTCGCATAATAGCACAATATACCACATTTTAAGATTGGTTTAAAAAATGTCTAGATATATTTAAATATTTTCGATATATACTCCTCGAATTATACTTAATAATAGTTCAGTTAAGTTGTTTTCTATCGTTGCTATTAGCTAGTTTACTTGGAATTTATTTTAAAGGTATTTTTTATTAATAGTTATGTTTCCCATAGTGCATAGTTTGATTTTACACACCTCGTTCCATTTTATGGGAGTAGGAAGAGAAAAAACACCCTAGCCAGCGAAAGGAATGGTGTGCCGTACGACTCATTCGGACCCCCGATTGTGAGGCCCGTCCAGAAAGCAGATCCCAACACGCTTCATCCACAGTTGGATCGGTGTCCATTCACCCGCTAAACGATTGCCAATAAAGCTCACAGCTTTTATGATTATTTTATTTAAATTATCCAAATATTTAATAACAAAAGCGTTGCGCATCGGATCACGACCCGGCCCGATCGAGAAGTTCTGAACCTCGTGTCTGTGCTCCACAATCGACCGAAGCTGGTGGTACGGAGAGATGCCTGTTGACTGTGTTGGGAAGAAAGTATCTCATCGATAAACCTAAGAACTACAGCGCGCTGGGGAATGTGTGAATGCGTTAGCATAACAAATTCCGGGGCGCTTTTTCTTGGCCGCGTGATAGAGGCGTCGATAAGGCAAAGAGACAAAAAAACCCTGAATCAACGAAACAAGCTGACGAGGGCGACAAGGACGATGACAAGGCGGCACCGGTGTTTACAAATATTTATGGCACATTGTTGCCTCGATCTTTCTCGTTCTCGCTCCCCTCGAGGGATCGCGTCGAGAGGGTCTGTGAGGGCTGTCGGTAACTATTGGGCTTTGGTTTGGAGACACTGATTGTTTCCAGGTGCTGTCCGGTGGGCTTTTGCTTAGGGCTACACCGTGTACACCTGGCCCAAGATTAGCCGTCCTTGTGGCGAACCAGTAAGTTGCCAGCAATTGCAGCGCCCATGAAGGGAAAATGTCAATTCGATAGGGTGACGAGATAACAATACGATCAAAATTAGAGCTACAAATGCATCCTGCCGATGTGTTCCGCATAGTACATCGACATTCACCATTTCTGTCCTTTTGTTTGGGCCTTATCTATCTTTCTTGTCTCTCTGTGGTCGCCGATTTGGTCACATGAAAGGCTCGGTAGCAATGCAGCATACGGAACCTACGGGAAGTCTTCCATCCCTGGTGCGAATGAATGAAATTTCATACTCCCAGAAGGGTCCCTCGATCGCAGGGCTGCGGAACCTAAACCATTTACCAGGAATTAGGAAGTCATTGATGGGTCTCGGGTTTGCCAAAAAAACTTTCACGCACATGAAATGGCGAAATGGATGCTGTGAGTTGCTGCTACCAAGCACAGAAGTCAAGCACGCGGTAAATGGTAAACCACAGCGTACAATAACAATACAACACACATACACAAACACACTGTCGATTGCCAATTGGTAGTTTTGGCCACTTCCCAGAATCCATCACAAAGCCATTTCACGTTGCAGATGAGTTCATGTCAAGCAGCAAGCAGCTTGATCATACCGGAAAGCGATACAATTGCCTCCGTTCGCTGTGAGTTGTTGTCAAACATGAGGGCCAGACATTGGCTGCCACATAATTTATGGGTTAAAAGCGTCATAAAAACAAGACAAAATTAATGACCATAACTCGGTGGTTGTGTGTGTGTGTGTATGTGAGCCTTGTTTTTCGGCTTTTTAAAAGGGATTTTCTTTGCTCTTGAATACCTGGACATGAAGTGATTGATTAAAATGGAATTTTAATGCCTTAAAAAATATTTTCCTCGTTTATAAATTAAAAAGGGTGACACAAACAACAAACTACAAATTTGTTACCAATAGTTTAGTAATCCTGAATCCTTAAAGGATCCTGACTTCTTGAAGTTTTTCTTCAGCGATCAAGCAATTCCTCATTCTCATGCATTCCTCGGGCCATTTATTAGAATTGAAGGTTCTAAACCAAAGAAATCTAAACCAAAATCACCCAACGAAATCCTTTCGAACTTAATAAGAATCAATGCAATAATGAGCTAGTTACGTTCCTCTTTTTCAAATTAAAGCCCTTTTTCGCTTGGGTTTTGTTTACGACACAGTTTCAACAATCAATTATGAATCATCTGATTTGATCCCATTTAGCTTCCACAATACGGTCGAAGCCTTGTTTACAATCTGCTCCATCCGTTCATTGCATCGATGACGATCGACGGCTCTCGATCTGCACTCAAGTAGACGGGCCGAGTAACCTCATCCGTCATCCGCTTCGAGTGGCTGATGCGACAATTGCCTATCGGCTTTTGGTGTAATGGGAACAATTAAAAAGTGATCCGGAATCATGCCCCTCGTTGATCTGAGCCCATAAGAAAAATAAAATTACTAGAATTGATAATAACAATAATAATAATACTAACAATAAAAGAGAAAAAGCTCAAACGCACAGCTCAGCCCTTCAGCATTGCCGGGGGGTGGCCACAGTGTCAATAAGCTTCAGGGCAATCGCGTAGTGAAGATAAGATGTTGTCATCGGGTTGTCGAGTGGACAACAAAGAAACGCACCCTATTCCTACACCCGAGGCCAAGTGACAGTTTTGCCGCCCCGTACACATATACACGCATCCCCCCACCTTCTACCCACTTTTTTTCTCCCGTCCATCGTCCCATCTGTTCTGGTTGTTGGGATAAGCGCGATAGGTAGTCCATTCCGATTCCGTCATTACCGCACATTACCGATGCTCACCGGATCGGAAGGTTTCAGTTTTAATGTTCTGTTTTATTTTCAAATTTTCTACCCCATAAAACGAACGATTCCCGCACCGTTGGACAGTTGTGCGGGTGCGGACGTTCTTCTCGCGCTTTGAGATACCGAGCACGGGCGAGATGGTTGACCGAAAGACTAAAAAAAAGCACAAACTGAAAGACACACACAAAAATTCATACCACCGGATCCCACCACCGGGAGTTGGACAGAAAGGTTAAGGAAAAAACAACAGAAGAAGAAAAAAAAATACCTCACACATAGTTTTATAACGCCGCTCAGCCGTGGCTCTAGGAGCCGTCGAGGAGTCGTGTTTGTTTATCTTGGTTTACTTTTTAATGCCCCTCTTGGGTTGAGTATCACTTGCCTGCGGCTTCGGACCGCACTCTCAACGCCGGGGCATCGTTGGCTTTTTTTTCCTGTTTCGTTTCCCCGTTCCCAGATCGGACCATGCATCGGACGGTATCGGGCTTCATTCATCAGCTGTGAGATGCTGGGATTGCGAGCAGAAGAAGGAACCGGACCAAACTAAACGTTTGCCGCTACTTGCGACCCGTATGGATATTTGCTTGGATTTGATGTTTTTGTGTGTGTGTGTGTGTGTGTGTTGAAATTATTGTTCTTATTGCCCATATTTGCGGCTGTAAGTGTGTGATTTTATTGTCCTTTTTTTCTGCCGGTGAATTCGAGCTGAATAGTCATTTTCGTTTTGGGACCAGTTGTGGTTTTTGTTTGCAATGCCTTCGAGTGTAATGCTACCTCGACGGAAGAGAGTGGTTGTGGGTGCACTGATGTTTTACCTGTCCCGGTGATCCTAGATTCTCAAAACCCGGGAGACCCTTCGGATCCGGATCCTGATTGATGTTTAGCGGCATATCCTACCCGGTCCTTTTTGCTAACCAGCGCTACGTGGGCCAACGGTTGGTTAGTTTATTGACTTTGCACCGTCCGAACAAAGAGGCAGGATTGTTGCTGGTTTGATTGGATTACTTATGGTAGATAGTTTCTTCTCTGCTTACACATAGTTTTGAACACTATTGAGTTTTTAACGAGTAACATGCAGTTGTTAACTTGCGATCTTGTGAATGAATCTAACAGGAGATGATAACGAGTTGCATTTTTTTCTTAATTTCAGTTTCGAAATACAATTATAAACTAATTCCTCTTTATGTCACAATATTGGAAACCAACAGCTGAGCATTCCTTTCCATTGATCGAACCCTATTGTGCTTTTCGCAGCATGCAACAGCAAGAAATGGAACGTAGAGGTGAAGAAATTTGTCCCGAAAACGAGCATCGGATGAACGAAACGAAGAAACGATGGTCACACGCTGTACATGAAAGGAAACAAACCCGGCACGATCTTCATTCGTACAGTACCACCAACGGTGTACCATATTCCACCGGCAGCTGTGTCCATCTTAACCGTACCGATCATAACCCCGAACCCAATCACCGTACGAAACCAAACCAAAGATTCGTATCAATTTGTTGTGCTTTCTGGTCCTGTGAGCCGGCTCACAACACAAAGATAACCGCCCTGGAGTGGGCCCCTATGAAGCCACAATGGGATTACCACCGGAGAAGTTAACCCTCTTACGTGATCCTCCGCCAGGATCAAACCGATCGTAACGATCTGTGGACTGTCCATATATTGCGGGACGGTTTTTTTGAACCTACTACCACAAAGAAGTAAGTCAATGTTCCAAGACACACACACACGCGAAAGAATGCCACCGGTTGGTTTCACACTTGGAGGATACCGCAAACAACTCATTAGGACGCACGATCAAAGCATGGTGGCGGTTGTCTAATAAACAGCCCACCTTTCGGAAGATCCGTAAACAAATGCAGTAGCAGCAAGTGTGTTTGTTGGAAAGCATCCTTGTCCTAACTAGCAAATATGAGCCACCCTGGTGAATGAAGGGTTCGGTAGTTAGTCTTTGTGAACAGACTTGTACAGACGAGCCGATTCTAGTCCTTAAAGCGCACATTGTTTCGTAGCAACAAATAAGCTTTCGGGTCATCAAAGGTGTTAAATGGATCTGCTTCTACTTGAGACAAGATAACTACCTATTTTGGGTGCTACTTCTCTGTAGTTTCACACAGAACTTAGGAATATCGGAAGGGATGTAAACAAGCAGACAGGTTCCTCTTCAAAAAGCTCTCATCGTTTTGATAAACAGATGCTTTCGACTTTAAATAGTCTAATTTAGAAATTTCACCACTAATCCTTCACCGTTAAAATTTGTGTAATGCTCCAGAACACCGCGTAATATTTTCTTTAAAAAAATTTATACAAAATCGCTTCCAGTCAACGTACCACAGCAAAGAATCAACTAAAACATTTGTCTACATTTTTTATTCGTCGTCTCTTCGGCGGTGTTGAAGCGTTTCGTTTCTGCGGTACGTTCTGCTATAAACCTGAACTGTTCCGCCGCTCTTACGCTGGAGATCGTTACGCTAGACGATGCGATGGCGACCATGCGCATCGATTACCGGGCAAATATTGACCGTGCGGCCTTCTGGCCGGTTAGCGTTTGCCGCGGTCTCCCACTTTACGGTTACGGTTGGTCAAGTGGAGACGCAATCGGTTTGGACATGCGTTATGGCGCATTTGTCTTCACGCCACCGTTGTTGGTTTTTTGCTATTGTTGTTGTTGCTGTGTGGCAAGGTGGTTGTACCGTGGACACCAACCGGCATAAAGGAGTAAACAAAACTACGTTTACAGACTGGTGAGACGAATTTAGAAACAGGGTATGAAAAGTGTGATTGCAGGAATAAATAATTTCTTGCCTATTTTTTTTTGTCGAAAGGAGTAGAAAAATTTAATTAAAGCAATTGAAATAAGATTAAAGTCATGCGTGAATAGGAAATTATTTCATAAAACACTTTTTTTACTTAGGGTATTTTAGATATAATTGAAGAGGAGAAATTAATTACTAAAATTAGTTTCAAAAATTCCATGGTTAAAAAAATGTTATGAAATCATTGAATATTAGAAAATGTTAAAATAACAAATAATACATCAAAACATTCAACAAATGCTGGCTTTATGTCACACAGCTTTTCAGTGATTATTTATTAGATCGATTGAAACAAATTATGGTAATTGCTACGCATGAAATCGTGCTGCAAGTTTATGTAAACAGCATAGATTCTTCACCACACTCGTCACCGTGCAGGAGACACTCATCTTTGTCGAGGTGCGTTTCGTGTAGTTGCATCTCCCCGGCTACGAATCATCACCAATGTGCAGGAATGTCCCCACTGGAAATGCCAGACAAGCGCATCGATGTTCATGAGCGATGCGCACTCTTAAACGTGCAGTCGATCATAAAATTCCGCCAAGGCGTCGAAGCTGATCTACTCGCCTTCCCTGTGTCGTCTGTCTGTGTGGTTCCCGTCAGCCATAAGGTTATCGACATGCGGTTAGGTTAGGAAATTATCACGTCATTTCCCGACCGCTCCTAAACATTCGCTCCGTTGGCCATTTGCGAGAAGCGATGGCACAAGTTTAGTACAAGCGGATTCAAACCAGCTAAAGCTTAAATCCTCACCAAAGGGGTAAGGTAATAAATATTTGTCGTAATGTGATGATGACTAATTTGTGTAAGCAGCCCAGGGTCGTAAAAAATAAATCCAAAAAAAAAACCCCATGCAGGGGCGAGATTCACCTCCAGCTCGTTCGAAGCCCACTTGTGAACATTATTTCGGGATCGTTTTGCAACGTTTTTGGCAAACCGGGTGGAAGGTTTTAAATCGTAACAAGACGGCAAGCCGGTCAGGAAATTGTTGCCGTGATCCACGGCCCACGTTTGCAATGCCACAAACACTGACCAGAGCGGATCGAAAACAAATCGCCAGGAGAAGAAGCAGCAAAAAAAAGCTTTTGCGTAGGCATTACGCCCAAACATCGTGAGGGGAAACGCAACAAGGCGAGGACACGCTTGCACACGCTATTCTTTATATGTCTGCTTGCGCTTTTGTTCGAATCTGACAGTTGGCTGACTACCGAAAATTAAAAGCTACTCTTGCTTCTGGTGCTGCTGCTAGTGGATTACCTGTTAGCCTGAGTCCGAACTGAACCGATCTGGACCTGGGTGGTGTGTTGTTGGAATAGGCATGACGTTGTATCGGAATGGTTTCAAGTGGATGACTTCGAAACTGTGCTTGAAAGGGGGTTGTTTTTTGTTGTTGTTGTGTAGGAAGGCTAAAGGTAGGCAGGTTTGGGGATGAAAGTGGTGTGATCGTAACGAAGACGCCTGCAGTGCAAGAGATACGAGAGAAGATCAAGTTAAACACGGAACATTGGGAATTTATAATAAATCACCACAGTACGGATTCCACAGATCGACTGCATGATCGGGACGGATGTGTAGATGAGTGATGGGTGAAAGCATAAGTGGGCAAATCCTCTCTAACCCACCCGGTTAAGGAGACTGCAGTTTCCAGGAAAAGCACTCACACTCACCAACACCAAAGCATTATAAAGCTTAAGGGAAACATAAAGAGAAAAATTATTCAAAAATCATGAGAATGCTTCAGCATGTAGAAATCGAATTAATCGGATGGATATCGGAAATATTACTAAACGTACAGGACACCTCTTTTGCTGCAATCTGTTACATCACAAGCTTTACGAAGCTGATGATCGCCAATAATTCCACAGGAGCCGTTTTGCAAGAACCTATCGCCAATGGAATGCACAAAAAGTGTCATGAGCGAAGAAGTAAATCAGTGAACATTCCTTCCAGTAAGTGAAAAAAAAACGAAACAAAACTCACTCACTCGCTTCCAATTTGAACGAAAGATGGTAATGCGCGGATGGACCTAAAAAAAAGGGTGCTATAAAGCTCTCGACCTTTAGCAAACGTCGGAGATCGTTGCATGGAAAGCGTCCCCTCCTTTAATGCAGTTCCAGAACGCAAACGCTGGAAAGAAGTGGAAAAAAGGCTATATAGCGAACACATTAAGATAAGATTGATTAACAAATCGTGTTTGTGTGTTTATACTGAGTTTGACTGGTTTTGGAAGCTCTTTCGCTTCGCTTCTCTCTCTCTCTCTTCCCTCTTTCGTTACCTTCGCTCGAGCGGGGTCGGGGGATTTTTGAAAGATTATCCAACGATTTCAACCTTTACGCGTTTCGGAACGCGTTCGGTTCCGTTTGTCCGGGTGGTGAAGATAAAATGCCCACGACAAAATGCACGACGTGTGAAGAAGGGATGCCGCGAAGCGCGGACGTGCCTGAAGATTGGGTGTGGGATCACAACGCCACCGGAGGAAATAAAAATTGGTAGGCACTTGCGATCAGAAACAGTTGATATAATTCCAATTAATTTAATAGTGTAATAAATTAGATAGCTCGCTACATATTTCATCTCTCCGCTTGCAGGCAGCCGGTAGGAAAGCGTCCTGTGTGGGATTTGTGGCTCGTGTTGTGTGTTTCGAGTAGTTTCGGTGTAAATGTAAAAAAAAATCAACTTGTACACGCAGTTTGGTAAGCAAATAGAGGCGCCACTGAATAGATGAAACGACCATAGCACCGATGCAGATGCGACACACTACGAAAAACCCACTTGAAGCGGCCGGTACGGTTGTGGCAGATGTTGTACAGGTGTACCCGGGGACGCCAGAAGCTCCACTTGTGACGGTGGCCGCTTCCAGGAGGTCTTACGAGTAGGGTTACCATTTCGGACCATATCGTGCTGGTAACAATGTTACCGGCAAAGGGCTTGACGGGATTGCCCAACCGAAACACTCCACCCATGAAGCGTACTCGTAAACGTTTCATTAATAAACAAAGCCCGGGCTGGGAAGATCGTACACCTTCAACCGGGAAACGATGCGTCCGTCCGTTCTTTCGATTTGTTCCGATTGTTTTTTGGTACGGGGAGGAGTAGAAGGGAGTTGGAGGGAGAAAGGGAATGATGGAGCTGGAGTACGAACGTGAGTGGAACATTAAAAACAACAATTACCACCATGTAATGGTGTACTATCAAAACGCAAACTCCTTCTGACACTCGCTAAGTGGCGCTTGTTTATTTATGGAAATTTTAAATAACACTGATCGTGTGCACATGAGAATGGGCAGAAAAAAAAGTAAGTGGGAAAAGAAAGGAATCCTCAAAGAATGATCCCAACATGCATGGTGCGGTTTGATCGCGGATCGGGCAAATGCACTAGGAAAGATGGAGACGATGGCCAAATACGAAAGCGTTCCGGTTATTTCGTTCCGGTTGAGTGTGTGTGTGTGTGTGGTGACACTATTCCCCCCGTCACATGGTGCGTGCATGTCGACCGGTAAACCGAACCTGAATCTAGCCTGGTAGCGTGTATGGGCAAACATGCCAATATGCAAATCGCCGACAATAAATTAATAGCCCATCGGATGGACCGGCGACGAAGATTAATGCGGCAGTGTGGTTGAACATTTTATGTTTTATCATTTCATCTTGTCATGAGGTTTCCGTTCGTACGGTTTCGGACAAGTGGAAGAAGCGGTATGGGAGAGCAATGGAGTATGGGGAGCAGGATGACTGGGGGAGTCCCTCGACTCTTGGGCACTTTCGCTAGACATACTAACTGCACGATCGGTTCATGTTGTGCTTTGGAATGTGTTGATATTCCTAGGAACAAAGGGTTAACTTGGAGGTTAGGATGGACAAAATGTGAATGAGAAAGTATATTTTGAAGTTCTTCACAAGAAAGCGCATAGTTTGTTGATTGCCATTGTTATGAAAAGCTTGTTAAAGATGTCTTTTTTATAACAGCATAATATAAAACACTTCTAAAACGACACCTCAATAATATATTACAAAAACAATCATCAAATAATAATTCGTTCCATTCAACAGGGAACAATCGAATCTTTAGTAAAGGAAAAATTAAAGTTTTAATGAATTATTTCAATGGTAGCAATATCTTGTCCTTCAGATTTTGTTCTACTACATTAAACCAGATCTACTCTATCTCGTTTAGTTTAGACCCTTGTACCATGAACTGGCTTTTTACTACGTTACATAGTGGATGTGATAAAAATACTAAGAAGAAAAACAAAAGAAAAGCCATTTTTTAATGGCGCTAGAAAAATGTCAAAGAAATTTTTCCTACACTTCTTCATTCCCTTCTAATCTTATGTGTTATTCCTCGCATGGTCGGTTATTTAATTCACTCAGGATTTTCAGGTCGGTTATTTAATTCACTCGGGAATTCAGTCAGGATTTAATTTACTAAGAAATAATAAATACTAGAAAATAATATTTCACAAATTTAATTTTAAAATCCTGTTTATTCCACAATAGGGCTCGCTTATTCGCAATCTGATGAAATACTAAACATAAATGCAATTTTTTGTTTATATTTTCAAATAGAAAATGGTTGCATAACTATCATACTTAATGCATTTCTTACTTACGTCCAAGAATGCAATTTTTACAAATGTATGATGGGCAAATGTATGTTGCTTTAGTATATTTCCGGCTATGGAGCATCACTGTTTTGTGCTACTTGCATTGTGTTAAACGACTTGTTGCAGCTCTTACAAGCTCTTGCTCCATCCATCGGTGGCGGTGTCACATCGCAGCATCAGCCGTACAGCCGGATGCACTTGTCAACGATTAACGCTCCCAACATTCAACCCGAACAACCAGTGTTAAGCTTTACATCACCACTCCACGGCGTAATGTGAGAAGTTACGAGCGACCAACGAGCAGCAGTTAGACAACCGCTGCTGACCTTTCGGTGTTCTTGAAGGAACATGGTTGAAGAAAACAAACCACCGGACGATAACGCGACAGGTTGAGAACAACACTCAAAACACCAGCCCAAAACATTGTTCGGCCGATGCTCAAGCTGCCGGTGTGATTTTAAGCAGCTTTACGGTAGAATTAGCTTCCGAGCCGGGAGATCGACCGCACTGTTCCGGCAAAACTGTAGCGTCCGATGTCCAATCGTAGCGCTTTGCTCTCATCTGCCCGCTCCATCAGCTTGGAGCTTGTCTTTCGGACATTCTGGGCCTGGTTAGAGGTTGGATTAGTGCGCCGAACGAGTCCAGCAGACGACGACAACGACGCAGATAGGAAACAATCGTTTGGCAGTTTAACGATGACAATGACCTTGCCCGGGCACCTCGGGACTAACATCAACGGACCATAAACGGAAGGTCCCGTGGGTTGTTCCATACCAGACACACACACATGGTGCTCGACCACATGCTGGATGCCGGCATCCTTGAGAGGTGCAATCGTGCCGTAAAGCCATTATGCCATCCGCTTCACAACGGTAGCCGGCTGTGTTAGCAAACGTTGGTCTGTTTCTGTGTGTTGTTGGCTGCTGCTTCTGCTGCCGTTACTTGTAAGCTGTTTGTGCGTCATTGTTCGTGCTAATGGCACTGAAGGATAATGGGTTCCGAGAAGAGGTTCGTAAGGACATCTTGGGAGTAGCTTTCTCAGCTCGCCCTTGCTATTATGGAGGAGGTTGTACAAGATTTACAGGAGGTCATTGGAAGCATTTCACGAAGGGGAGACAAGGGTTCAGCAGGGATAGCGACATTTTGTGAAAGGTGAAATTAAAAATAAGTTAATTATTGATATAATTAAAATTATTGAGGAATCCTGAGTTCAATCCATCACATCCTTGCTACTCAAAAATGTGGAGATTGCCTTATTGTACTAAACTCAAACACTTTCCCTTACCATTCGGACATGATGAATGCAAGCAACAGCAGGGAGTTGGTTTTAGTGCGAAAAAATGAACCCAACTCGATTAACGCCGTAATGCTCGGGAGTACTAAATTATCTACCTTTGCAAATCTGCACCTTCACCAGTAGGAAGGTACACACACACACGAGCAACAAAGGAAGACCGTAAAATATTATCCATCGACCGTGAGAGACGGTGAGTTTTATGGCTCCACTGCAGATCCATGCACACTGCAGTCGATGATCTCGTGCGATCGTTAGGATTTTGTGCCGCAGCCTGATGCGGCTGCGTGTCGAGCATCCTACGAATTGTCCAGAATTCCCAACTGGGGTCAGTTCGTGTGATTTGTTTTGGCTTTTGTTATGTCTTTTTCTTTCTCTTGTTCATATATTTCATGTGAACTCGTAAGGTTTGTCAGCAAGTTGATGCTTGTGGAGCGTTTAAATCTTTCTATAATAATGTGCAAATTTGTCGTTCATTCTACGTTTCGTTTGAAATCTTCCAACCACGCGTAATGTTCACTAGTTAACAGAATAGATCTTTCGAAAAAAAATCGCACAAAACCACACACAGAAACACACCCCTTGTAGTGAACCGAACGTAGCGTGCAAAAGTGTCATAACGAGAAGGAGAAGCGAAATCGTATTGGATTTTATCTTCCGTACCTTTGTGCCAGCAAGCAAGCGGAATGCACACCGTGTCTGATCCCGATGCGACCAGTCACGATGATAATGCCCGGCAGATTAAACCGTGCGCCGATTGCTGCATGCTGGCCTTCTACCGTGCGGGTCCACCTTTATCTTGATTTGATTAATTTTTATGATTTCGCTAATTTGAATATAATTCGTATCGGGTGACACACACCCAACACACACACAGAGACACACTGACTAGGTGGACCGGTGGAGTATGGGGCCATTAGTTGCGTTCACAAGCGTTTTAAATGTGCCACTCATTTGGCTCGACATTTGTGTGCGCTTGGGACACCTTGGAAGTCTTGGGCAAGAAACGGCAACGGAAAGAAAAGGACAATAATTTATTAGGATCATTTAACGGCGAGCAAATTAGTTGCTCCGTGAATGGGCAACGAAATGTGATACCACGAGCAAAACTTTTCAAGCTTCACTGGCACAAACCGCGGGCCGGCCGCTTGTGGAGATGCTTGGCGAAATGCAACTTGCACCGAAACTACCTCATTATTTGCGCAGTTGCAGGCCGTACTTTTCGTAGTCTCGAATTAGCATCATCTAATCGCAAACTGGTACACAAAACATGAGTCTTGTTCCGTTTAGCGGGAATTGTTAGAAGCGTGAAAAGTAGCACATCGTGCTGAGTTTGAGTGGGTGAGTGGGTGGACGGTGATGAAGGTTGGTGGTAATAAACACACCGGAACAAGCAACACCTGCCTTGTGTTCTGTTATCGTGCTGCCTTTGACGCCAGCAACCCGATGACGGAACACGTCCAACCGGATGATTTCAAAGCGAGAGCGGAAATTGCACAAAAGAAAGAGAGAGAGAGAGAGAGAGAGTGAGAGAACGCAAGAGAGATGTGGTCCAAGTGACTGATTCGTTCACCTTCAGGTTCGACCGCGAACGTGCAACCATCCCGTGCTTCATACCTTTGCATCCATTGAACTCTACTGAATGGAGCTTATCTGCTCACCGTTCCCGGAAATATGAATGCGCAATGAATGAACACCCGGTTGAGATATTGCCGATGCAATGGTGCATGTGCATTATTGTCCACTTGCCTTCAGATCGACAACTTTCCATCGATCGATGGATGTGTGCCGCCTTGTGTGCAAACGGTTGTGTCAATAAGGGGATGAAATTCTGCTGCACTGACATAATTCCGGCACGTCTCGTCATCTCGGTCATCCGGCACCAGACGGATGGGTGCGAGGTGAATGAAGGAAGCGAAAGATTGTATAATCTGACGCACCCCGGGACGTGTGACATTGTTGGACAATTATTGCACTTTATCAACCGGTGTCGCCCATCGGGCTGGATCGAAGCACGATTTATTTGGACGTACCAGAGGAGCATTTTGCTCCTCTACACGGTACCGGGATTTAGCAAATGGATCATCGCTCAATTGAAAACGTGATTACGGTGAGGTTGGGTGGTATTTTAACACTTAATGACACCACTCAGAAACGTTTCGTGGTGTAACTTCCTAGAAATGGTACTTGATGGTTTGTTTAATGTAAAGTTAAACTGTTTATGACACAGTTCTAACTTGTCCTGGATTTATTATTTTATCAAGTCATTCTGCCTTTAACTGGAATCTACAGTTAACAAGGGAAGGGATTCATCGTGCGATTGATGAATGCAATAATATTTGCACCGGAATTATTTGCATTCCTTAGGCCTTCAGTAATGCTCTTAAGAGATAGCTTAAGATCATCTGATGATCAAGACCAGATTACCTCGGGGTATTGCTGATTATAAATATTTGCTATCATGATATTGAACAAGAAAGGCTTTAAAGTTACAGGGTTTTCGGTGACATAATTGACATGTTTAGGGAGCGGCCCGGTGGTGTATGTGTTAAACGACACAAGAATTGACTATCCGGCTATGTGGTAAAACAAGTCTAGAAAGCCGGAAATGGCCGGCGTGACCTTAGAGTTCGTTAAGCCAAGAAAGAATAATCATTCAGCAATTAGTCTTTAATCATGCTTTGGGAATATTGCACTATTGGAGTGTAAATATCATACGCAGCTTAGAGGATTCCATTTTAGGTAGTCTTTCCATCTTAAAGAAAATGTATGGAAATGAATTGAAAATAAAAGGAGTGTTAAAAATGTTGATCTTAGCGAAACTTTTGCTCTTAGGGAGATTGCAACTTGGTGAGACTTTACAGTCAATGCCTGAATAAACATGCCGAAAAACTGTCGAAAACCAAGTAGAATTGTCAAGGTCTCTTCATTGGTTTACATTAAATTCCAGGAAAAAAATCTTGCAAAATTTATGAAGGTAATGAACATTTAAACAATACTGGTCTTCTGAGTTTAGCATCATGTCTAGACTTTGCCCCAATATTTTAGTCTTCTTGACAACATTTCGTGGAAGATATTTGGAAGCTTAAGTATGCCGCAAAAAACATTCTTCAGCTTAAATGATTGTTTTGGTCTGCCTATTTTGCATCGTATAAACAACCTGTATATTTAGATTAATAATTCGCAGGCTAATCAAATCCCAAGCAACGAACCTCAATTACCAATTCGCCGTGACATTAGATTATTCGAGCGTTCAAGCACACACCAAGGTGTTTTGTTTATTTGTTTGGTATAATTTATTTTCCAACCGATCGATCGGTCACCGCGTACTGCGTACTTGGGCGTGTGAGTGGCTAGATGGTCTAGTTTTTTTTCGTCCTCCTATAAATTGTTTACTTCTCTCTTTTACGTCGTATCTAAACTGCTGACCGAATCGGCTATGGCGCTGTTTATTAGAACGTCAAGTGCATTGGAGTTGTGCGAGAAAAGGGTGTCTTGATTTATCGTCTATTTTTATTAGTCTTTACTACGATCATGCAATATTTTCAATAAAGATGCTTATTGCTTGCGATGTGGTTCACTACTATTCCAAAGAGCAAATGAGTCTTTCGTTTCCATTCCTTTTTTTTGTAAAATCAACATGTTCACCATCGAGTTGATGATTTTCTAAACCAACAGTTTCAATAGTCTCTGTTTACAAATTTGTCTTCCTTGCTGTTCTATACTGTAATCTCATCATCGTTAAACTGTTCAGCTTAACAATTCCTTCCAGCTCAATGAAGTATCATGATTCCTTTTAGCTTTTTCACATTTTATACACATTCCTTTATGAATGGTCATCGGTTGCTTCATTTGCTATCTTTCCGATGTTTAGTAAAAACCTTCCCCACCCTTTTGCGTTCGTTCGGACCAGCACCATCATCGTTCGGATCACCTTCACTTTTTCACGGAACCTTTTGAATCGGTTTTCTGTCGGCTTTCTCGGTATATTCACCGTCAGCATGGAGGAAGCCATTGATATGTTGCACTACCAAACGGCAAGCATTTGCGCGTTTCCGGACCAGATCGTGATCATCATGGCCGTGCTACTCATCCCTTCAACTTTTCATCTTTTTCCGTTCACCATTATCATCACCACCACCGAAAAGGTCCATCATAATCGTTTTGCTTCATTTTTCATATCTTCTAGCTCCAATTTTTTTTCGGCTACGGCAACAAAACCATTCCAATGTCGGCCGTTTTTTTTTCTGGACAAAGCAAAAATAAGTAGAAAAAGAAACGAAAATTCACTGAACCTGCGAAACCGAAATTCGTGCGATCGCGAGCGAGATGACAAGCTTTTCGTGAGGCACAAACTGATCGTTTTCGGAAAGGGCGGGATTTGAGGTGTTTCGAGTCTTCTTCATTGTCTCGTCGTTCTTGGTGCGTGCCGTGCGTCCGATGATCGGTTCACCTTGGGCCGTTTTCTTCGCGCCCGGGGGTTCGTTGTTAGTGTCTACTCTTTCGAACATCTTGAGGTCTTTCGAATGTGTGGGTCCCCTCTACAACTGCTGGCAGTGGTTGGAGGATAGCGTGTTTTTTTGTTGTGCTGTTTTTTCGAAGCTGATGCGATTGTGCTTTTGCTTTGGCCAGCTTCCTACAAATCGAGCATAAACGGTACGTTTGGGGATAAAGATGATCTGCTCTGTATTGTACAAGTTAACATGGCACGTTGTGTTCCGTTTGCTAAAATATTTTATGCTTGTTGTTCAACAAGAGCTTGTTTTATATAAATGCACAATAAATGCAATAGTTAGCATCAAAGTTTTTACTTTCTTCTTTAAATAATAAACAATTTAATGAGATTTATCTCAAATGAAGATGTGCATAAAATAGTTGAAGATGATACGTACTTCCAAAAACTTGTGATGTTTAATTGTGTAATAATGTGATGTGTAATAATATTACACGTAATTATTCTATATTTATTTATGACATACTGCATCGTATATAAAAAGCATTATAAATAAACCAATAAATGTAAGCAACAAAGTTGCTAACCAAATCAAGCGAAATGCTGATAAATTTGCAAAAGTTAATTTAACCTTCACCTGGTTGCATTTGAAATTGGATGATCAATCGGCAACACTTCTTCGAGAAGGAAAACCCATCTTTGCGCTTCTTTCCTTCTACCCTTTCATAGGTTCTAGTCCACGGTCAGGTAACGGCCTGGTTATGATTATGCTAGCGAACATAATTCTTTGTACCGTTCCGATCGTACCATCCGGTTCGATATTCATTCACACGGAAACTGCTGATACACATTTCAATAGCCTAGACCTGTAATGTAGCCGAACAAACGAAACGGGACGTTTCTCCATTGCATATCAATTGCAATGGAGGAATTTGTTCTCCACAAACAGCATTGCGGAACATTCTCACAACCGCAAAAAGTAACATTTCTTGCATAAAAAGCTTCGAAAGCTTCCCGAGTACACGCATACATGCACACATGCATACGAATTTGGTTAAGGGTGAAAATGTACGGTAAGGGTGAAAATTTAAAAAAGAAACGCTGGAACTGCTAGCTAGCTCACTCTAGCGTACACGAAAGCCCCAACGTTCTCGTCCTCGCAACCATCCTTTCGGCAGTGATGCGAGAAAAACATGCGAGGGAGCGAGAGAAAGAGCAATTAAAGCTTTCCCTTCGCGTTCAAGCTCGTTCAAAGTTTTATACTTTCGCTCACATCACTTATCGACCAGTTTCCATTGGTTTAGCAGCGCTCGCGCTATCTCACTTCCTCCCAAGCAAGCTTTCCCGCTGGTGCGTGTATATTCGCTCGCTGACGCACGCTTTCGGTAAGGAAGGGATGAAACTTTTCTTTTCCTTTTATTCACCCCCCCGTACGTACACAAACACAAACGAGCGCGCGCTCTCACACACTCACCTTTTGTCTCACGGTTGCGGGTGTGAGATGGTGTGCTGCCGAAGATCATCTCGCTCTCGTCGTTGGTGCTGCTCTCTCGCTCGGTTATCTTTCACTGTACGGCTCTTTCTCTCTCCCGTACCGAACGATGGTGGCAGGCTCTTCGGTTCGTCCCGGTTAAGCGTAGGGGCGAGCTTCGAAAATTTTCAACCGCCAGTCTACTTAGTTCTAATTTAGTGCTAGTCGAATTACCATCGTTTTTACTGCGGACCGTGTGCGTGCGTATCGCTTGCTATCCGAACAGGAAGGGTTCTGAAAACGTGGCAAGAACGAGAAATGAACCTGCTGCAGTACGGAGATCGTCTATAAAATTTTTGAGAAGCTTGATTTTTCTTTGCTTTGCGAAACAAACGAGATCGTGTCGGTTTGCTGTAGGTGAATTTTCCGTCCCGTGAAAACTGTTTGCGAGCGTGTGCGTGCCACAATACAGGTGCTGGAAGTGCATCGGAAATTACGTCCGATTTTCTTGCGTGGAATTACAATTCTTATCCTAATTTGCGGCTTTTTCGCATACAACACGAGGTGCCAAGGTGCGCCTTGTATGCGAAATTTGAATCTCAGTGCAGCGTGCAACGGAGACGAAGCAGCTTCCGTATGCCAATACCGGGTGAAACCGATCGATCGGGTGATTTGCGAAGATTCAACTGATGCATTTCGCATCAAGTGCAATTCAGCTGTATTTGCATAATCCGGCCCCGGCCAAGTGAACGAGTGTGCGATAAGAAATAAATCATTATTACCAAACCCTCGTGCAGGGTGTGTCACCGGAGTTACAAGTGTCGTTAAGGTGAGAAGGTGTGCCGTGGATCTTAATAGTGTGCAAAAAAAAATCCCCCTGCAGTCCGATCGGAGGTGTGTTGTGCAGGTGGCTTATTCGTGCGTGCTAGGAAAATTCAAGGTGTAGTGTGTACTGTGTGTGTGTGCGGTTCGTTTTGAGAGGTTTTGTGGAGATAAAGGTTAAGTGGCGTCTTTATCGTGCTGAGTGCCGACTATCCGTCGGTCATTGGAATAGCTGAATGCACCGGAAGAGTGCAGCGAGGTCGCTGCCTTCATCAGCGTCACGATCGACGTGGTCTTCGTCCGCACGGGCGTGCAATCTGTGCAGTGACAACCGAATGGGCAGCTGGAGACAGATGCCGGTGGCCGTCGTCCTACCAGCGATACCCGACCCAGTGCCAGAAATGCAATCAACAGGCCCGCTCTGTCCACTGGCCGGACATCCGTACAATGTGGAGGCGGCTAGTGTACCGGAAGTGTCTGGTCCCTGCACAGGATATGTGCGACACAGCCGAGGTGCCCCAGTGAACCAGTGTCGTACGGTGGGTGAGCTAAAGTGTTTGGCAAGAATCACACCACAGCGAAACAGGACAATGGTGTGGATAATGGTGGTACTGTTGACGCTCGTCCAGCTGACGGCCGGTTGTGGACCGGGCCGTGGTATTGGGGGTCCACGCCGGACCCGTAAGTTGCTACCGCTGGTCTTTAAGCAGCACGTGCCGAATGTGAGCGAAAATTCACTCTCCGCCTCCGGTATGCAGGAGGGTCCGATTTCGCGCAACGACAGCAAGTTCCGGAGTCTCGAAACCAACTACAACAAGGACATCATCTTCAAGGACGAGGAAGGAACAGGGGCGGATCGTGTTATGACGCAGGTGAGTGATGGTAATGGGACGTCCAGCAGACCAGACCAGACACAGTCACCCTGGTAATGTAAAGGTGGCAAAGTTTTTGGGAGAGAAGTTCGCACGCGTACCGAACAGCTTATTGCCCGTCCAGGGACGAACAGCTATCGTAAAAGTATACCATCTTCATATAAACTTCTGTATTTATCGTTTTACGGTACCAGAGGTACCTTGGGAAATAGACAGTACCGACGGGTGGTGCTGCAATTACATTACCATGTGTGAATGTCCTTGAAAGGCCGAATGTCCTTTCAGGCATTCCTTCACACCAACGCTTAACAGTATAAACACAGTATAAACACGGGACAAGGAAAAAAAACAAACAAACATGCAACAGAAACTGCAACAAAACAAAGTTCGCAACGTGTTGTTATCGTTTAATCGAATGTAAACGCAACGAGGTTCGATAAAAGTACATGGTCGACCTTAATATGTTTTTTTTTTGTTCTCATTGCTACACGTTCTCTTGATCTTCGGATAGCCCGAAACCTCTTTACATTCCAGAACCTCTTCCAGTAGCAAATCGTCATGCAAGCGACGCGTCTCCCCCAATCGGTATGTAATGTTTGGGGGAATTACCTTTATCGGTTTGCGTGAGTTCCAGTTTTGTATGGATTTTTTTTTGCCTTCATTCGCCCTAATCTTATCGCAAACCCAGTGGCAGCTGGCAATGCTTCATATCGGTCGGATTAAGTGGACCACTTTTTTCCTTTTTGTTACTTCGATTGATCGCAAGCCAAACGATTACGTAGATTGTGATATGTGTCACCTGTACCGGAGCTGGTCGAAAATTTATGACCCCGGGAAGGCTCGTGCATTGATAAAAGAAAAGCGCAAGCCTAAACGAATCATCGCCAGTGGAAGGGTTTGCAGTGATTTGAAAAAAAAATGGAATGTACCCGGATGTACTTCAGTTTGTTGCGTGATAATCGTTTTTTTTGTGGCGTTTTAAAATAGAATGAGATCATCTGGTTTATATCAGTTGATTGATTGAGCTGGTTAGCACATTTTGTAAGAAACTTCTAGCGTTGCCATTCGTTTAATTCTGGTGGCAAGTGTACTTAGATTTAGTTAAAAATTATTCTCATCGTACAATTCATTTCCCTTGTGGGTCTTGTTTTTTTTTGGTGACTGTTGTTGTTTAATTTCAACTTCTGATGTCTCATCGATTCTGAAGCAAAAATTCCAATACCAGCCGCTGGTCGCACGATCGCTCTGGGAATCTGGATCTTCTCAAGACGACAATCGCGCTCGATTGTTTATTCGTCGCCTTTTCGCTTGCACTCGCACCCGCTGTCTAAGTCGGGCACAAGCACCATTGTGTTGCGAATCGGGCAAAAACCGTCGACTCGCTCGCTGTCATAATGCGCATCGTTTCGAAGTAATGTAAATAAATGATTAAAATTCAATTAAAGTGCCACAGGCTCCGTCTTTGGCGTTGGTACATTAGCTTAAGCGATTTTTGTAGCTTTCCACATTCCCGACCCCGATCATGCACGATCGTCACCGGTACAAAACCATTGAGCCGTAGTTTGTGCGCGACCTAAGCAATATTGAAAATCACACCTTGCATTACCGTTCGAAGATTGTTGTCGTCTATAGACCGCCGTCATTTCTACACCCTCAGGCCTGAATCGAACGCAGCACTCCAAAGAATGTCGGATCGTTTGAGCATAAGCGTGTGCTCTTAAGCTGTTAAACAAACGCGTTCACCTTCCTATGGAGAGAAACAACAACATCAGCACAAAAAAAACTTCCATTCCGTACCCCGATCGGTTCATCGGGTTCCAATAAAGGTGGTTTGATATTTTGCTTTTGAGGTCGCTTTTGTTTTCACACCCGCACAGAAGATTTCTTTCGGTAAATGGAAAAACGCACGCATTGGAGAAAGCACACGAAGCGTTAGTGGAAACTGTTTAATCACATTGGTAAATTAAATAATCGCTTCTTCAGTATTTTGGTGTTTACCGTACAGGTTGGATGTGATCGTCCAGGGCGATGCGTCACACACACGTCCCATTCCGGGAGCTTTTTCTTTACCCAAGCGACGATTTGATGGTTGGGAACGGGGAGGACCATTGGGGTGGCCAAGGAAAAAACGGGGTAAAGAAAAGCTTTTAAGACGCGCGCAACGATGCGCTGGAAGCTGTGTGTGTTTGCCGAGGGAAAACAAAACCCACCTCGGCAACTGATCACCTCATGGGGATGGAAACCATTGCTATTCGTAACGCAACTGCACGGTTGATGGTACAGAAAACACAGAGACAGAAAAAAACAGAATGAAATAGGGAAATTTCCATAAACTGCCGATCACATTTGGAACCGCTGGAGACCGCTAGAGTTGCCCTCGTTTTTTTGTGTTGTTTTGCTTTCATCGTAGCACATTCTAATGTGATGTTTGAAGAAAAGGAGCAAGAAAGGTGTGCGCGGCATTACATTGGCTGGCGTTACGTTTTCAAGTGCGTGACCAAGAGGAACTGTATCTGTCGGCGGTTTGGGAGGGGGGCGGAAAAGCGGCGTAGAATGGAGAGTGGAAAGCAGGGAAACACTTGTAGCGAATGTTGTTAACAAGCGATTGTCAAACATTACGTGGTTGGGGTTGGTTCGGAGGGGGACGTCTGTAAGTAAGTGGATCTCGTTACCAATTTGTTGATCCACTGTACGGACACAGTATTTGACATGAGTAATTACAAAACAAAAATCCTCCCCCGGCGATCTCCCCCTATTACGGTTGGTGAGAAAGAGAAGAACGAGCTGCAAACGCCGTAATTGTAAGCAAACGATCAACAGATTGTGCGACACTGTGGGTATTCGAATCTCGATAAAACTGGGGACATTGGTTTGGGAAGTGGTGGGTGTGCTGGGGAGGATGTATTGGGATTTAAATCTGGTTCAGAACGTAAATATTTAACTGTCGCTTTTGACAGCTGCACGATGATGTCCAATATTTGTGCACCGTGTACTAATAAACTTACCCCTTTTTGCCCTTCTCTCACTCCCTTTCTCTCACTTTATTCTATTTATCTCTTGCGCATTCTTCTGTCTGGTGTAATTGAATTAAAAAAAAGAAAAGGATCTGTATAAAGAGATGGTGGTAACAAAATATCGGCATCGATCACACCCCACCGCACGAAGGATGAGACGGCCACGGTGTTACTTTGTTTCAGCCCGGTAGTGTTATTTATTTCACAGATTCACGTTTGGTTGATAGTTTCCCGAGCCCGGTCATTTTCGTCTCGTATGTCACCTTCACCAGTTTGCCTTTGTCGCACGCGAGTCGATACTTTTGACACTTGTTCGCTAGGGCCGCGGCAAAACCCGATTCGTTCCGGCAGCGTGCCGACACAGGCGTGGAAGCGCGATCCGGGTGCCGGGCAGTCGTGACCCGGTTGCGGTGCTTTGCGATTTATTAGCAGCTATTAGAATCGGAACGGAACACAGTGCCGGTCTGAAGCACAGACACGGCGGGACCATTTGCCTAGACCTGCGGTCAGGTGTGATTCTGCGTCGTATCATTGATGTATTACGGATCTACGACAGCAAAGATTTATGCGTTCCATCTTCCGTTCCTGCCGCACTGTGGTAACCTGGTGTTGTAAATCATAGCTCGTCGCTTCGTTGAGATTAAACATCAATCGGAATATTTTTTTTCCCGCCTCCTATTAAGCGGAACGGCCACCCAGGTGTGGACCGTTTGGCCAATTGTTGACCTGGTTTTAATGTGCCATCATCATTAGCATTCGTATCGGATAGAAAAGGGGAAAAATTGCATCATTCTCGATCAGTAGACCAGTTCATCACGGAACAGAGCATCACGGCCAAAGCCGATCGTTTATGATCGATTTACGATGGGGCTATGGGTTAAAGGCGGTGGGGTGGAAAAGGAAGGGACCGCGTTTCAAGTTGCTTTTTTCCGTTCGATTGTTCGATACCGGACACCGGCCTATCGGTATATCGACCCATGCCCCAATCGTCCAATTTCCAATCAATTATGGAATTTATATGGCACACTCCCAATGGTTCGGGCGGGAACAAAAAACCAAATTTTGCCACCCCAATCTGTCCATATAAGGATTACGGTTAGCTACCAAGACGGTACGGATGGAAGTGATTTTTTCTTTAGACGTTTAAGAAGGTTTATGACAGCGAATCGCGTACCAGTTGCCGATATTCGTGTGTGTATGTGTTTGCATTTGGCGAGAGCTGCTGTAAAGCAATAAGCGAAGGGAATTAGTTACAAAAAAACTCGGGTTGTAAAAACCGGAGAGCTTTTTGTTCGGCTTTCGGACGCTTTTTTGTGATGCTGGCAAAGAAGTTAGTAAATCAGGTAACTGTTGCCTTCTGAAGCAGTATAACAGATTGCCTTCAATGGCTCCCTATCATATCAAACACACACACACATCTGTGTGCATTTACAAGGCGCTAATTAGCGACCGAGTGCGATCGAAAGAGGTAAAACCAAAACAGAAACAGACGGCGGTACCGATTGTGAGTAGCACCAAACAAAGAAACTTTGTTGAACTTCATTTTCGGGCACACCAGGCTACCCTTGCTTTTTTTCTTGATCTGGAAACCACCCCCCATCCTCTCCCTACCTCACCCTGTTCTTCCCGTGACAAGATCAATTGCATCTCATCATGCCCGAAGAAATAGCTTCCCAGCGCCAATGCTTTCCGCCAGTGGAGCTTTAAGCATTCGGGCTGTCGATCCGCTAAAGACTACAAACACCGCTAAACGATAATGATGGCACAATAAAAAGCAGTGGACTGGAGAGCAACCAGGCCGCAAACCGCAACACGATAAAGAGAAAACAAACGTCTCATAAAACAATAAACGCAAACGCGGCACTGTTGAGCGTTTGACCAAAAAGGTTTCCCGTTTATGGTGGCGTTGAATATTATAGTCGCTGCTGGATTGCTGGTCGCTAAAGCAACACGATTAAAAGTCAATCAATTGCTTATAGCTGTTGCACCGGTGTGTATATTTCTATTTCTGACAATTGGTACGTGTGTTTGTATGAAAATCGTTTCGATGTGTTTGAAGCACTTACGGGAACGCAAGTGCCTATTTGTCAACGCTTTCAGTTTTAACTTTTATTTCTCTAAACGTCAACAAATAAAACGATAAAACTACTCCACAAAGGGGTAGAATGTATACAAGCTGCCTGTGTAAACAGTCTAAATGGCATTTAAATGGTATAATGGCTGTCGTGTGATGAATTGACTGAAGTTTATTTTTAGCATCTAAAACAATAGGTTCAATAATGCTCTCGAGAGCACCCTATTCCATTGTGTACGGGAAAGTAATTTGTTGCATGTTTAGCGTGTCTCGACTTTACTCGACTGTTGAGCTATCTTTTGCCGATCCGAACTGCAAACTCATCGTTTACGGTAAAGAGTCGTTCCGTTACACAGAAAACGTTGAAAATCTCATCTCTTCGATGTGTTTCGAAACCGTACAGCATCCTACAGCTTTCGAAGGAGATGAACGAAACAAAAAAAGGACGAAAATGGCGCACACGGAACAAAAAAAAACAATCCAAAGCACAACTGTAACACGTTGAAGACAGACCAAACCGTTTGAAGCGTATCAGTTGTGAGCAATCGGAGTATTTGTTTGTTGGTGGAGAGCAAAATGCCATGTTCGATGTGGTAAATGGTCCTTCGAAAAGGGCATCCCGATTGCGGAGCACCGCTCGGTGTGGTGAACCGTCAGGCGCACTGATCGTGCCCTTGTGAGGAAGATGAACGATCGCGGACCTGAACGACTTAAGGTGCTGGAGCTTGCGGGAAGATGATCGTGCGAAGGTGGACGAGCCCGTACAGTGGTGTGAAACAAAGCAACCACGATGTAACTGCCAAACTGAAGACGAAGCGAAACCGGGTGCCCTGGACAAGCAGCAAACAAGTTCGATCGTTCATATCGATTTCGGACAGCATAAGTTATGATCTGTTTGCAATAAGCCGCGAAATATCATGATTTAGGTATACGCAAATTGTGAGAAAGGCAAAATATTTAACTGCACTTATCCCATGAGGTTATTCACAAGAATAACAAGCGAATTCAAAATGTCAAAATAAAAAAAACCATAAGCTGAATTCATTAGAGAGGGTGAAATACACAACCAAAAAAATCTGTTATCCACCACCAAAAATCCACCACCGTACCTAAATCACCACTCAATTAGCATAAGCAGCATAGCGAATTGTGTCGTCGGTATCGAACTTCTTTCTGCGATATGCGCGTTCATCAACATCCAGTGCGCAGAAACGTGCGAAACATTTATTGAAGTGACATTAAGCTCACGTTCTGTGGGTCGTGTGCAACGCATGTGACACATGTTACAACGGGCGGTAGTCATCGTCGCCGCGTTCGTCGTCTGCTGCCAGTTGAAGTTTATTACCCAAGCGGATGCGAATTAAAAGCAACGGGAATTTACAACGAGGAAAACCACCGGTCCTACTGCAGTAGTGCAAGTAGTGCACATTAACGGGATCTAGTGCCTTGTACGATGGGAAACATAATCAGCCGCTTTTAAGCCCGATAATCCTTTGGCAATTTGGCGAGCAGCGTTTCAGCACAACCGGGGCCCAATGTTGTTGCGCAGCACACATTCATTTGGTTCGTTGTCTCATAAATAAGGCTTAAATTGAACCAGGGTCGAGTGGTGGTACAGCAACCTGTGCCGTTTGTTGCTGTGCCACTTGCCAAACACCTCTGACCGGCACGAAAGAAACCCGTGAGATCTGCAAATCGGTTGTAAGATCATGGTATGTGTGTGTGTCGAACGTGTTTCATCTTCGACCTGCCACTGTTCCGGTTGCCGTGTTGGTCGTGGTTCATCAGTTTTAACTGGCATTTTTCTCTTTTGCGGAAAGAAAGGTCAAAAAATGTATATACTACAATGTGGCACAAATTGTTGATAGTAAAGGAAACGTTTTACTGTTGTTGTGACAGAAATTTTGACACATCTGTGTTTGTGGCTGAAAGTAGATCCGTTTCCAAAAAGAAACGATCACCTTAAATCACCGACACGAAACGATCCATGTCCAGTTCGTTAACCTTCATTGGCTTATTGTTTTATTGTAAGTTTTTGGTTTTGTTTTTTTTTTTCTCACTACTGGTGGGTCCCTCTACCCCCGAAACTAGCCTCAAGAAAGGATTTATTACAATCAAATCTCATTTTCGCCGGAAGGTTGGTTTCGGTTCCGTACAGACCTATGCCCGTCATACGGCAAAGCGAAAACCGCAGGAATTTGTCGCATTCCTCGCACAACCCGATCGGACCCGGGCTCAAACGGTTTTGCTGCTTCTAAACCTCGGGAGATGCTTTTTTTTCTTCTTCAGCCATTAAGCCAAAAAACACACACACGCACGGTTTTTGATTGGTGTGTGTCGAGGTCGCGGGAAGCGGAAAATCGGCATCGATCCGGTATCGATATCTTCGCTCGGTGAGGTCAAATATCCTATTACATCCTCCGGATACTGATCCTACACGAACACCGTTCTTCGTACCGGTCTTGCTCAATTTTATCGCCCAGACCTCACCGGGACCCAGTTACGTTCTTACCTTCTTCATACACGCAACTTCTAAGGATTCCAAGGAAGCTACTAACCTGCCTCACAGGAGAGAAGAGCAAAATTACACGCACAAAAAAAGAACAAAAAAAAGAAGGAAAACAAATCAAAGCGCCCACAATACGGGAGGTCCTGCAGGGAATGGGCACCATAAGATCAATCCACCGATCATCAGCCTCATCAGCAGCCGGTATCATCCGGTTTGCCGTTCTTGATTGAAATTCGATCCAGCACCAGCAAAACCCCACACGACTATTTCCCGCGGGTTCGTTTCTTCCTGCCTGATTGTAATCTTTCGATACAGCCCAGTTAGGAGAAGGTCAGATGATTAGCTTCGATGGTGTAGTGTCGTCTTTACGCAAAAAAAAAGCGGTACAATCTACAGTTGCGTATGCGCATATTATATAAGATTACATTTTAATCGTAATTTTTCAATCTTGCCACTTGTCCCATCTGTCGGTGGGTTTTTAAAGAAGGGGTTACGGGGGCAAGGGAAAGCGAAAACACACCATTTGCACCATTAATCAAACCACCAGCAAATGCAAAACGCACACCTCGGAACGCACCAAGGCACAAGGGAGGTCTTTCGGTAAGGTTTTGCTTCTTTACTCAACGAGTTTTCGTATGACATCGTTTAACCTTCTTACGATCTGCTATCTCACATTGTGCAATAATATATGCATATTTCCCCCTAAAAAAAAGTAAAAGATCCCATAAGAAGCAGGTTGCACCAGGAACAAAAAAAGGCTCGTGTCGGTTAGAGAATAGCTTAAAGAGGTCTCACACGACACGATGTACATTTAATGCCCACACCCCACATGACAAAAACCCGTACTTACGTTCAGATGATACAACCAGCAGAAAATATCCATATTCCCACCCCTTTCCCTACCTCCGCCATGGCCAAGTCACTTCCACCGCTGAACTTGAAATGACAAACTGAGTGAGCAATATTAATGCGATGTAATTTAATACTTATCTCTTTTTAATTCTACGCCTTTTCACCTTTTTGTGTCGTCCCATTCCCGTGCCACCCGACCCACAGTCGTTCCATGTCACACGAAAGGATACTTGGATAATGAAAAGAATGGTACACAAAACCTTCGGCACGCACTCGTGGGATGAGTGGGAGATTTGTGAGGTTCCTTCTGTTGGCTGACAAATGGGGCCGGGCCATTTAGAAGCGAAGCGCGTTCCATTTATCATGTCGCCCCGATGTCGTACCGGCAGCGGTGAATCGCTTCACTCGCACTACCAAAAGCGCGCCGAGTCATTTAAGTCAAAGGAATTTGTCGCACACGCTTGACGCTTAAACCGCTTTTGATTGTCGGGGGGTTTTTTGTTGTTTTTTGGATCCGTGTCGGTGTTGCGGACGATCGAAACGCTACCTCAGGAGCAGAAGGTTTTTGGGATAAATACATCTGGTCCGGATGGTTGGAGCGGGTTTTGAGTGAGTGTGCCGGATCGCCGCCCTTTTACGGTGGAAGCTGCTGTGAAGATCGTGCCCGGGCGATTAAAACGCACGCACGTCGTTCGGCAATGTGGAGCTGACGAAATATTTTGACATCAAGTGTGACACACTGAAGTTTGGAGAAGTTTCACTATAACGCCTCTGTGTGTGTGTGAGTATCAAATCCAAAGCATTAGGCAGGTCGATGAGCAAGGCAACTTCGAGCTTCTTATCGTACCCCCCGGTCGTACCATAATAAGCTGCCGATTAGTCGGATTGGTTGTTTGGAGTGGGTTGTCTAAAGTGTGCGCAGTGCATCGTACAAAAGGTGTGGGCTCCTTTCCCATGTGCGCCGCAGTAAATCATGTGCTCACGTCGTTTGCCTACACAAAGGTGGGAAGCTACCGTTTCGTTGGGTTTGTCTGTCTGACAAACAAACCACTCGGGTTAACAAAAGCTTCTTTCATGCACACCGCACAAGCGCCACCCCGCCATACAAAGTCGTTGGCTGGTTTCAGGACACAATGGGCAAATGTTTAGAATGGGAGCTCCTGGGTTTTTTTGTTGTTGTATCCCGTTCGCAGGCACAGGCACCGATGGAAAGTGGAAGAAAGGAATCTCTTTCTTCCCGGTTGGCGCTAATTGACATCGCAAATGGTGCCCGGACAAAGGGCTGTGGGGGCTGGGGGATATGGAAAGGGCAGCGGGCTGGAAAACAGACTCCACAAACATAATTAGGCGAGTGAAGAACATTATCGCCACTTCGGGAGCTTGTTTGGCCGCACCCTTTGGAAGCTTTTCCGCCCGAACGTTAAACAAAACGCGCTGCGGAGGGGGGAAAAAATTAACAAACGAGTGTCAATTTCCTTTTCCCATTAGCGAACGGTTCCTGAGTTATCCTTGGGAAAAAGAGGCGTACAAAAGCGTACTTTAGTAAATGTTTACTTTCGCCTCCTGGGAACAATACTTTTGACGATGTTTGTTGGGAAATACATTGGAGTGGTCTTCCGGATTAAAACAAAAAAATATTTAAATGATTTTAAATCTATCTCATGGGAAATTCGATTTTCGTATCCACACAGGAGAGTCATTTTTCACCAGCTTTGTTTGCCAATTTTTTTTCCACATACATGGACGCAGAGGGCGTAGTAAATTTGGCATCAAAAATAAAATGTAAGCTAGCAAAAGAAACAGAAAACCCAAGCACAAAACACATAAATGGCAACCACAAAATCCGAAATGAAAAAAAGCAATTCCCGGAACACCCGCAGCTAAGGTGGTCAAGGTCTAGGGTAAAACCGTTTCGCAACAAACAAACCAGCGGACAGCAGGGCAAAAGCTGTCAAAGTCAGTCAACTGCAGTTAATCGATTGCCGGACAGAATTTGTACACGTCGGGCAACAAACAAACACACCGAAACATGCATCCGTTACGGGTTGCCGGTGTGATGCTCAAGGCCCTTCGGGAGCAACATCAACAAAACCAGAAAAGGACAAATGGCCGGCCCATTCGGTGTCCTTCGGTGTGACGGGGTTTTCTTTGCCGATGGAAGAAATATCCAAATATTTAGACGCCGTGGCAAATTGGTCTTAGTTAAAAATGGTCAGGGACACATCAGCTGGGCCTGGGGATTGGGAATTCGATTGGGAATCGATTCGTCTCCGGTAGCTCTTAAAACAAACAGCCCAACGCACCACGAACCTTGGAAGCTCGGGAAGAAAATGGTAGAAATAGGGAAAATTGAGAAACTTTAACAAAAACCCATTCTCCTTGGCCCCGTGGCCAATGCGCTTCGGGCATATTCCGAGAACCGGGCTGAAGCGAAGCGTAACGAAGTCAGCCGGCAAAGGAAACGGAAACCGTTTTGGCATGGAAACCTGGCTTCGGTTTCGGAGGAAGAAAAAAGACGCGCTCAGTATTTGGGACCCACAGTGTGCAGTCGAAAAAAAAACGGCATCCAATTACTGGCGTGTCTTGTTGGTGTTGGTTTTTGGGAATGCGCAAGAGTATGGATGCGTCGGCCGAACCAAATGAACCCCTGCCGGATCGATGGTGGTGGGAGGGTGGAACCGTACATTGACAAGCATGACACCATTTAGCTGGGCTAATATGACATCTGTGACGAAAAGTTTAGATGCGATTAAAAGCGGCAATGGGCAAACAGGCCTTATAGTACACCCGATCTTTAAGATGGAAAAATGTGATGAGCCAAAGAATGGAACGAGAAAGGAGTAGAAAAAAATAAAAAGCAGCATCAACGCAAGGTTAAAAGCCCGAATGGTTCTGGAGGCCGGCGTAAATACAAACACAAACATAAATTTTAATTTAGCGTTCCGAATGGTGTTTCATTTTTTTATTCGTTTTTCCACGAACGATGGTGCTTCCATCCGATTGGATCGTGACGATCGTTCTAGGTTGCAACCAAGCGAAGCCGGCATCGGTGTTTGCTAATCTCTTCCACAGTGAAAGCAAAACGGTTTCTTTTTTTTTTATTTTGGAAGAAGAAATTCTTTTCATCGACACAAAATGGCGGCACTGCAATGGAAAAAATTGTTTCTTATGTTCGATCGAGTCTTTTAAACGGAATCAGGTTGTACAGATGCTGAGTTTACACAATCTTTCTTGAAGCAAATGATTCATCTACGTGCATGCTTCTCAAATAAATAGGAAATACCTACGCCGCGAGAAAGAAATACACAAGCGACGAACCCCGAAAAAGCACCATACGAAGCAATGGAACCCCTGGCCGACTCATCGTACTTTTGAGGGAGTTTTTTTTTTGGATTTGCAGCCCCCGCCGAGCATCTGTTGCCAGGCGGCAGTCGGAACACAAGTTTGAGCTTTAAACTAGCGGGTGACTAACGGTGGATTCACCTGTCCCTATTCCACAATCATTTCACGGCAGGGCAAGGCACACCAATCTTTCCCCCCTGGTATGGGTCGAGCACAAACGCGATCAGGTCAGGCGTTCGTCTTGTGTGCGAGAGCTTCCACCATGGGTTCGCTTTTTTTATTTTCGTTGCTTTTTTCTCTTTATTTTTTTGTTAACGATCAGCTTTAAGCCACGCCTTTCAGTGCCCCGCGGGTACGCCTGGTGGAGCCATCTTGAATAAGCAGTTGAAAACTCGCGTTGAAAAAAATCATTTTTAAAAAGATGTTTCACGACTACTGCTGCTGCTCGTAAAAAGGAAGCGATAGTTAGTAAGTTGTACTGGGTTATTTATTGAAAGCTTTCAAAAGCTCTTCATTACACTATATAAAAGCGAGTTGTAAAATTGTATCATTATTTCTTTAAAATAAATATTCTACTTTCATACCTATAAAATTCCCCTATTTCAAATCACTTAAAGCCCCTTATCAGCTAGAGCAGGTACTGCCAGAGCATGATCAGACAGCCATTTATTTTCCGCTACATTGTCTTAACTTTCCAACACTGTTTTGCAAAATAACGTCCCTTCGCACAGGGCTTTAAACGGTTTCATTTACCATTATCGTTGCTGATGGAAGTTGAAACAATTTCATTTCGCCTTTCGCCACACGCGGGCCCCTTACGATCGATCGTAGGAACTGCTTTACTATGTAACGTACACTGCCAACTGCAACTGGTTTTGTTTTTTTTTCTTTTCTGCGGAGGTGAAATCGATCTTCACCAGATGATGGAAGTCCGAAGTAATCATCATCATCCGCATCACCTTCATCGTCACCACCGTCAATGCGTTTTGTTGTAAACCCACCGATGTGTGTGATAAAGGTGAAGAAAATTACACACCACCATCGCACGAGATCGGTATGCTGACCGGTCAGGTTTTTGGAGTTGGAAGATTAATTTTTATTTTTATCACTACACGCACCTCATTAATCAGCTATGGTTGTGGCGAACTGTCGAGGTGAACGGGGAAAATGGGTGATAGGGGGAGTGGGTGAAGGGAGGCTACTGCAGAGGTAATGCAAATGAGAGGCATTTGTTTTTTTTTTTTGTTTTCGATGGCCACTGCACATTCACGCGCCTCTATCTCTTTCCATCATCGTTAGTGTGATGATCACTTTCCACACAGGCAAATGACGAGACGTACACAGGAAAAGCGCTCGGAACGAGTTCCTTGGGTTAAGATGGACCATGATAAAGGAAAAAAGGCAGTGAGATAACTAGCTTTCCGTGTGCGTATTGGTAACCTTTTTGGTGCGTATGTGCGTTTCTTCATTATGGAAATCATCTCTTAACCTGGTCGAAGGAAGCAGCCCGCATGAGGTTGGAGTGTGCCTCGGCGCGGAAGGGGTTTCGATATCAATTTATGTCGAAGCTAGTCATTAGTCTCCTGCTTCTAGTACACTCCGTTATCATGGCGGTGTATTCTCTTTACGTCCTCCACCTCAATATGCACCTCGCTAGAGCAACTTTCGCTATGGTTTGTGCGTTTTTTTTCCTTCTGTAACTTCTTCGTTTGCTTGTTAGCTATTAGCAGGAAGTGTGCAGTTGCATATGTGCACCCGGCAAAAGATGGGGTTGTTTATGGGTATTGGCTTGTTGACAAATAATTAGCATCATTACGGCATAATTTAATTAACGTATCACCACCATACTAACGTGTTACTTTACTCTTTCTCTTTCTCTTTCTATCTCACCCTCTGTACCTTCTGTTTTTCTCCGTTAGCGATGCAAAGAAAAGCTCAACATACTGGCCGTCTCGGTGATGAACCAGTGGCCCGGTTTGCGGCTGATGGTAACCGAAGGCTGGGACGAGGATCATATGCATGCGCCCGAATCCTTACATTACGAAGGTCGCGCCGTCGACATCATGACGTCGGACAAGGATCGGTCGAAGATCGGCATGCTGGCACGGCTTGCCGTCGAGGCCGGCTTTGACTGGGTGTTTTACGAGAGCCGCAATCACATCCACTGTTCAGTTAAATCAGGTAAGATCGGATTTTTTTCTTATTATTTCCCCTTTAATATCACGCAACTAGATCCGTCCTTCGCGGACCTTCAACCACGCGGTACGATCAGTTTCATCTATCAGAAGGAGAGAGAAAAAAAGCATGCGAGAATAGAAAATATGTTGAATGTTTTGAAGGTTTGAAATCCGATCGGAAGCCGGATCGGTTTTGCCTGACGGCTCCACAATTTAAGTCGTATCAGTTTTCGAAGTTCGGGGTTATAAAGAGTCCTTGTCCTGTTCGGTACCAGATACAACCGATGGCAAGGGATTACATTCCCGATTTTCCCGCGCGCAAGCTGTCAGAGTCAAACAGAGAGAAAAAAAATGGTGTATTAGCTACACGCAAAAACCGTCCGGGACCAAGATTGACAGCAATGAAAATGAGAAGTAAAAACCGCACACACACACACACACACACGCAGGGAACATCATTCGTCTTCTACTTCGTCGGTGTATGCTCGCGGGCATGAAATCACCATTGCGAAGCAGAAAAGAGAAATGCAGAGCCGGTAATTGAGTTTACGCCGAAAGCGTCAGCTTTCGCAGCAACTTCGACAGCTTGGCGTGTAACCTGTAGTTTGGCGCAACGGTTCTACACGCACACTCCCCGTCTGGTGCCGCACCGCTGCCATCAAACATCCGCAAGGGTTGGCAAAAACCATCCTTCCTTTCATGCATGCGCGAAAGCTTCTGGGCCGAATCACACTCAATGTATTGTTTTTTTTTGATGAATGCAAATCGGTGTCCTGTTTACGCCCTGTCGTTTTACCGATCGTTCGAACGGATGGATTCACCAAAAAAAAACCTCAAAACCGGAGTTCACGAGCCAGTAAGAGGAATTTTTGGGGTGGAAAGTGATGGTGATGGAAATGGTAATACCTGACCACATCCAGCAGAAGACGGGTAACGGGATGAGGATGGCTAACGAGCAGCTTGTTAATTCTCGTTCATCTTTCGATCTTCATTCGGCCATTTCCTTTCGGGAGGAGTTTACTTCCCTCCCAACATCACATCCCCTCCTCTTCCTCTTCTGATGATTCTTTTTCGCAAACTACAACCCCGGGAAGAAGGGTGATCATATCAGCATCTTGTTAAAACGGGTCCTAGCGAGGTGTTTCGCTTCGTTTCGTTCCCTACCCGGGGGCGGTTAAATCGATCGTAAGTATGATCGTTATACTCGCGACCTTCTAGTTGCGGGATGTTCCCTAAAACTGGCTGTTCGTAAAGTGAAGATGGTCGTTTTTTAATTTATCTTTAACACTCAGCGTTGAGTTTTAATTAACGAGCCTTTGCACGAAACACAAATGCGTACGCTGGTTGTAAATCGATAACAAGTGAAAGCAAACGATGGAAAAGGTTTTTGAGCTTTTTTTTTTGTTGATCTTGACCATCTTAAAAAAAGACTTAAGCTCATGTAAATGTTTGTTTCCCTTTTTTGCTTGGTTTGCAGCGATCCGGAAAAGCCATCGGCTTTCTGGCCACGGACGGCTCTTGTGAGTTCTACCTGTCAAAGCCAACTGGCTCGAGTGCTTCAAAGTCAGTGCCTCCTTGGCTAAGCTCCTAGGTTAACCCTTCGCAGGATAATCTTAACCCCTAGCGGCTAATCGAATGCAAGAAGATGAACATCGATTCCTGAGCTGGGATGGAAAAATTAATTTTCTAATGATATTATCCTGCTTTGCCCGGCCAAAAGCCGACCGCCAGCCGAAGGTTTTTGGGACAGTGCTTTACAGAAGGATTATTTGCTTAGCACTCTCGCACGAGTTTTGTGAGCTATTGGATGGGGTTTCCTTTTTTTTTGCTGCTTACTTTCAATACCATTCCCAAACTGTTGTTCGGAAGGATTTGTTCAGGTGTTTGATCGCCAAACCTTCCAAGGATCCGTACTTGTCGGATTGGAAGAAAATGAGCAAATATTATTGTTGCACTTACGGGTTCATGTTTGTACTATGTATTTAACAGTTGAAATGTTTCTCGAGAATTAGGAAACATGCAAACTCATGCACGAGTGTTTTTATATTTGTTTTGCTGTAGTTAGTAAAATGGCATATTTAGTTCTTATATAAAGCCTAAAAGAAATAGTCGCGTCGTGTAGTAGAAAGTAGTAAAATGTAACAGCCCTGCTAAATTTTTTATACCCACATATAAAACAAAAGTTTTAGCAATTTCGATCCACAATTGGTAGAGTTTAAAAAATCTTTTACGATGCAAAATGTTAATGTATGGTACAGTGGCGCCATCCAGAATTCCAAGCATTACATCGACATTTATGGAGGGATTTTGTTTTGAAATCGAAGATCGATTTTTATTGAAAAAGAAGAAATGTCCGATAATTTGTTCCACGCTGTACCACCGTTGCGATGTTTCCATTCAAACCCGACACAAATACCTGCTATCGCACAAAACCAAACGAAAGACTTCAATGCGTCGGAATCGAACGGATGGACAACAAACGGGAAACCTCTTAAATACCTGTGGCTACCGCTAGAGTTTCCGCTATCGGGTGCTTGCTTGCGTTTGTGTCTGTTTATACCCGTACGTGTGCTATGTATCACATTCATATCGTACTACGCACCGTTTCACATTCCGTTCAAAGTGAATCGAAACGATACGGTGGATACGGTTCGGGGTTCGGGTCGGCATCGGTATCGTGTGACAGCCGTCACCATCGTCCACCAGCGGTTAGCGTGCACCGCACGTTTGTTTATGGTTAAGCGCTGTCGGAGTTTACAATTTCCCGTGATCCGACGCGTCTGTCAGTTTGGTTCTTTATGCCATCATTTATCTGTTTTTAATAACGAGATAATGGTTGCGACACACACAACATACACGCTACACGATTAGCTGGCGGTCGTCAGCGATCCTTCGCCAGGGGTAAGATGATCGTCCCATCGGTTGGGAGTTCCCTTGGGACCCACTCCAGAACGATCGAGTACCCCTCTCGATCAAATGTCGGCCTATCGGTCGCCCCCTTCTCCAGTGGAGGAAACAAACATTAAACGGCTTCGTACGTTCTTCGGCGAGAAACAAATCCAATCGTGCCGCAGTGCACCAGCGGCAATGTAAATAAACACTCGAGCCGTGACAGTTCACACGCGACGGTTTTCGCTGGTGCGTTCTTGCTTTCGTCTTTCTGTATCGCGGCTCCGTAACTTAACCGAAACGCTAAACAGTTCGGTTTTTTTTTGCAAGCGCCCGTTCGCGAATTGCGCTCTCACGGTATCGAAATCAAATTAATTTCGTCCACCACCGACTGATCGCAGCGCACGGGCTTGGGGAAAGATTTATCTGCAGCCGAAACGATCGATCGTGGTCCCGATCGTTGACGGGGTTGACGGGAATGTGCGACGGCCGGTTGGACGATGAAATTGATGAGGGCCTGCCAGCGTGACAAGCCGGGAAAGTCGGTGGGCCTCATCAATCAGGCCCAACACGTAAACAAACGTACGCACACTCGCGATCGGTACGGTGTTTGACAAATGAGACTTTTAAGCGGCAAATTGATGTGATCCTCAAACGCTCGGAGGCTATCCATCCATTGGATAGCGATCGGTTGGATGTTGTTGGATTGGTCGGGTGGTGCAGAAAGGCATCACTGCAATTAAGATTTATTAAAAATCTTCGATCATTACGAAATAATTGGGCAATGTGATGGGTAGTTTGGTTGCTTTTAATCGTACATTGCATTGAAGTTTGTACTGACTTTTGTTGTCAGTATATTTCTAGCTTAGGCTAACTATTTCCGTATAGGAATTATTTTTTTTTCTTCCTAATAAACACAGCTTTGCAGTTTACATTGTTACATCTCTCGTTTGCGTACAAACTGAGCAACAAAAGCTAACATCTTTGCCAAAAAAAAATGCGACCGCAAAAATTAAAACCCCATACCAAACAAAGATTCGATACATTGCCAAAGCTAAACGGAACATAAAAAAAGCAAAAAGATCAGAAAGCAAGATCCGAAATCTCCGATGCTACACAACACGAACTAGTGTGGTGTACGCTTCCAGCTCGCCGAACAAACGGCGTTCATTTTGGGTCGAAAAATCGTACAGCTTTGGCGATTCCGCCATTGATCGCCGTACCGTTTACGGCTTTTGCCGATCGTTTTGAAAACCCCTCAACAACAATGGCCGCAAAAACAAGGGTCTGTTCCGTTGAAGTCGAATTGGGCAGGGGTGGGCTGAAGGGAAGCGGAACCGTGGTGGGAAATCAGGCGCAGAAACAGAGCAGACACACTGCCAAGACGCGGTCTGGGAACCGTTTTAATTTCCCGACCCGTTTACCCGTCCCGTCATTCACCTTTTTTCTTACGTGCCGCACGGAACGATCGCTGCCGAGCGTGCGATCGTGTGCGAAAGCAAGAGGAAAAGCCAAATTCCCAACTGTGTGTGTGTGTGCGAACGGTTCAGGTATTTCGTTTTCTTTTCCATTTTTAAGGTGCAATAAATCAATAGATAGTAAATATGTTAACCACAGCATGGCGCCGCGGCGATACGGCAATGTGCGTATGTGTGTGTGTGTGTACGCGAGGATGGTTAAGATTTTATTTTTTTTTTTTTGCTTTGTTCTACTACTCCAAATGCACCAAAAAACCGACCAATTTTCGGAACTTTTGTAACTTCGTTTTCCTCACACAAGCTCATCGTTCGTTTGATGCTTCATTTCATGAGAAGAAGAAGAAGAAAACAACATTAATTTTGATCCTTTTTACTAACCGCATACCATTTTGTTTTTGGTTTGTTTCTTCTCCTTTGTTCCCTTCCAGATTCCTCCCAGTCCAGCCATACGAGCGGTTGCTTTACCGGTGATAGTACCGTCCTGACGGATGCCGGTGTACATCGGAAGCTGAGTGAACTGCACATTGGCGAGCGGGTGCAGGCGATCGATGCAACCGGCCAGACCGTCTTCAGCGAGGTGCTCATGTTCATGGATCGGGACACACACCAGCGGCGAGAGTTTGTCACGATCGAGGCCGACGGTGGTTCGTTGCTGAAGGTAACGCCCGCCCATCTGGTGATGGTGTGGCGCCGGGAACGGTCCGAGACGCGTTACGTGTTTGCCGACCGGGTACGCGAAGGTGATCACATACTGGTGCACGTGGACGGTACGCTCGAACCGCGGCTCGTACGTCGAATATCGGCCACCTTGTCCGAGGGTGTGTATGCGCCACTCACGAGCGAAGGTACGATCGTGGTCGATTCGATAGCTGCGTCCTGCTATGCACTCATCGACAGCCAGACGGTGGCCCATCTTAGCTTTCTACCGTACCGGATCGCCGAGAAGGTTGGGGCACTGTTCGAGAGGAGTAGTACCGGCGATGGGCTTAGTTTGCCACGCCACGAAGGTATCCACTGGTACGCCAAATCGTTGTACACCATCAAAGACTATCTGATACCGTCGAACTGGTTGTACCATTGAGCTCCGGCATTAAGGAGATACACGTGTGTACAGATCAACCGGGAAACCCTGTAAAAAGTGTACATTAGCATCGACAGCACCAGCAGCTCCCAAGTGCCGGTGGAATGGGATCGGCGGGGGGAGGAGGATTAGGTGAACGAACAAGTCTAAATTATTTATGTTTCAAACTCCAATCCCCAAATGACCGGATATGGCTCTATTCAACTGTACAGCATACACATACACATACAAAAAAGGGAAAATTCCACCCCGAAAAACTTGGGAGTTGGGAATGATTCTTCGAGAGTAGGCTATAAGCGCCACCTGCCTAGCAAATCTTGTGCGAATGTTTGTGAAACGCTCCACATGGATTCTGTTTTTTATTCTGTTTTGTTGTTTGGCATCGTTGAAATGGTTTCGAGAGCGAGAGAAATGATGAGCAGGCGAAAGATGAAAAGGATAAAAAAGGCACAAGGAAAGCGTCCTTAAGCGTCCGTCGAAAAGGACGAGCTTCTTTCCTTCTTTTTAGTTAGTTAGTAAGTAGTAGAAAAAAGACAAAGAAAAAGCGTTCCGAGACGCGTGTAGGAAGCGTTTTGCTACAACAGTGTAGAGTGTAATGTAGTGGTTTAGTTTAGAAACGGTAGCTTAAGAAAACAGACATGGAAACAAAAACAAGAAAAAGACCAACAGCCAAGTACAGTGTGCAGAGTGTGGCAGAGTATTAAGGGGGCGTAATTTATTACCTTTATCTTATAGCTATGTATAAACTATGTATATCATCCTTCGACGCCATTTGTCGCCGGCAAAAGGTGTGTAAAATGGGCACGTAACAGAACCATATACAAAAGTGGTGACACAGTGGACACACGACACACATTTGTTAACTTATTGCCAGCTTACGTTTCGTTTCGTTTGCAAATGCTACTAAGCTTGTATGTGTAACACTATGTTCTCATGCGTGCCGGGGAGGTTAGTGTGAACCATTTTTCTTGTCTTAAATGTTCCGTTTAAGCCATGAAAGGTAAAATAAACACAAAAGAAGGGTATGAGAAAAATGGCTTTAATATTACTGAAAGGAAACAGGGGAGAAGCGATGAAGAACAAGAGATGCGTATGCGAATGAATTATTTATTAACTAAGTGACGAACGTCTAACAAGTAACGTGCGTGTCAGTGAACCGGATCGAAATCATAACGTGTTGCATTATGGCAGATCCTCGTACGTGCTATAAATAAGGAGCGGAAACCGTAAGCAAACCAGAACCCGTGATATCTAATGTTAGAAACTCTCTAAATACTACCCTTTATCGTCTGATTTGTGTTTGTTTTTTTGGAGCTGCTGGATAAATAGTGCTTAGCGAAATGGGACACAACCTACCTTGAATTAGCTTTCTTTGCGGTTTGCTGGATGCAAAGCCAATAGAAATGACACAATATTATGTGACGCAAACGTCTAACAACGGTAGGCAGCAAACTAAAATGCAAAATACCGACCATCGAGATGGAATTAAGTGAATGCTTGTGGTAGTCACAGGGACGAGGAGCAGATAAGTAGCGTGAGCACATTTTAACAGTGAAGAGAATTTAATGAATGAAATAAAAAAACGGAAAAGCTTCTGTAAATAGTAACAACTAAGTAATATTGTATGTTTTTCAATTTATTTAAGAAATAACTGAAAGAATCACAATGGAACGAACCAGGTGAAATGTTAATGTTACAGGGTTTTTCTATTCAGTTTAGACTAGCTGCACACTTTTTCCTACTCGGCGTACTTGATTTTTAGCAAGCAGCGTGTTTGTTTGCCTACCCGCGTCAAAAACCAAGTGCGCAGAGCAGGAAAAAGTGTGCGGCTAGTCTAAACTGAATAGAAAACCCTGTATTGCAGTTCCAGTGCTTTTCGCTTCCGCTATGAAACATTTCATTTCGGTTGGTATCTTTGGTTGAAATATTTTACCGACGAACTTGCTTGCAATGATTCAACCGTTTGAAAAGTTTTATTTCAGTTAACACACAAAAAAAAATATAAAATTCTAAAAATTTGAAAATTTCATAAGGCTAACCCTTTACGATTTTTTTGAGAAATTTTGCAAAAAACATTAAAATGGTTTATTTTAATGCCAATTGGTTCAAATAAGTTTCTTTTCACTCAAATAATGCTTTAAATTAAAAAAAGAATAAAAAATCTGAAGAAAATAAAAAAATATAAAAAAAAATTAAAATTTCTAAAGGTTCATTTTGCACCAAATTTTGCCTATAACTCGGTCGGTATCCAACGAATCGCCAATCTTTAACCTGCGGTCGATAGATGGCACCAATGGCTACATTTTCTTCTTGGACGGCCATGCCCTCAGATGTCTGTGCCAGAAGTTATTCGAGGAACCAAGTTCCTTACCCTGTTTGAGAAAATGTAAAATTTTCCTCATTTTTGAGCAATGTAGCAAAAATTTTAAATGTGATATATTTCATTGGGAATTTGTTGCAATAAGTTTCTTTTCACTTAAATAGTGTTTTAAATTAAAAAAAGAATAAAAAATCAGAAAAAAAATTCAAAAAAATTTTCCACTCGAAAATTTCATAAGGCTTACCCCTTACGATTTTTTTGGGAAATTTTGCAAAAAAAAATTAAATTGTTTTATTTTAATGCCGATGGGTTGCAATGAGTTTCTTTTCACTCAAATAATGCTTGATATAAAAAAAAGAGTGAAAAATTAATAAAAAAATCAAAAATTTAAAAAAAAATGAATATTTTCCTCATTTTTGCACCAAATTTTGCCTATAACTCGGTCGGTATCCAACGAATCGAAAATTTCTAACCTGTGGTCGATAGATGGCACCAATGGCTACATTTTCTTCTTGGACGACCATGGCCTAAGATGTCTGTACCAGAAGTTATTCGAGGAACCAAGTTCCTTACCCTGTTTGAGAAAATGTAAAATTTTCTTCATTTTTGCACCAAGTTTTGCCTATAACTCGGTCGGTATCCAACGAATCGCCAATCTTTAACCTGTGGTCGATAGATGGCACCAATGGCTACATTTTCTTCTTGGACGACCATGGCCTCAGATGTCTGTACCAGAAGTTATTCGAGGAACTAAGTTCCTTACCCTGTTTGAGAAAATGTAAAATTTTCTTCATTTTTGCACCAAGTTTTGCCTATAACTCGGTCGGTATCCAACGAATCGCCAATCTTTAACCTGTGGTCGATAGATGGCACCAATGGCTACATTTTCTTCTTGGACGACCATGGCCTCAGATGTCTGTGCCAGAAGTTATTCGAGGAACCAAGTTCCTTACCCTGTTTGAGAAAATGTAAAATTTTCTTCATTTTTGCACCAAGTTTTGCCTATAACTCGGTCGGTATCCAACGAATCACCAATCTTTAACCTGTGGTCGATAGATGGCACCAATGGCTACATTTTCTTTTTGGACGACCATGGCCTCAGATGTCTGTACCAGAAGTTATTCGAGGAACCAAGTTCCTTACCCTGTTTGAGAAAATGTAAAATTTTCTTCATTTTTGCACCAAGTTTTGCCTATAACTCGGTCGGTATCCAACGAATCGCCAATCTTTAACCTGTGGTCGATAGATGGCACCAATGGCTACATTTTCTTCTTGGACGACCATGGCCTCAGATGTCTGTGCCAGAAGTTATTCGAGGAACCAAGTTCCTTACCCTGTTTGAGAAAATGTAAAATTTTCCTCATTTTTGAGCAATGTAGCAAAAATTTTAAATGTGATATATTTTGATGGGAATGTGTTGCAATAAGTTTCTTTTCACTTAAATAGTGCTTTAAATTAAAAAAAGAATAAAAAATCAGAAAAAAATTTCAAAAAAAATTTCCACTCGAAAATTTCATAAGGCTTACCCCTTACGATTTTTTTGGGAAATTTTGCAAAAAAATTAAATTGTTTTATTTTAATGCCAATGGGTTGCAATGAGTTTCTTTTCACTCTAATAATGCTTGAAATAAAAATAGAGTGAAAAATTAATAAAAAAAATCAAAAAAAATTTAAAAAATGAAAATTTTCCTCATTTTTGTACCAAATTTTGCCTATAACTCGGTCGGTATCCAACGAATCGCCAATCTTTAACCTGTGGTCGATAGATGGCACCAATGGCTACATTTTCTTCTTGGACGACCATGGCCTCAGATATCTGTGCCAGAAGTTATTCGAGGAACCAAGTTCCTTACCCTGTTTGAGAAAATGTCAAATTTTCCTCATTTTTGAGCAATGTAGCAAAAATTTTAAATGTGATATATTTTGATGGGAATGTGTTGCAATAAGTTTCTTTTCACTTAAATAGTGCTTTAAATTAAAAAAAGAATAAAAAATCAGAAAAAAATTCAAAAAAATTTTCCACTCGAAAATTTCATAAGGCTTACCCCTTACGATTTTTTTGGGAAATTTTGCAAAAAAAATTAAATTGTTTTATTTTAATGCCGATGGGTTGCAATGAGTTTCTTTTCACTCAAATAATGCTTGAAATAAAAAAAAGAGTGAAAAATTAATAAAAAAATCAAAAATTAAAAAAAAAAAAATATTTTCCTCATTTTTGCACCAAATTTTGCCTATAACTCGGTCGGTATCCAACGAATCGCCAATCTTTAACCTGTGGTCGATAGATGGCACCAATGGCTACATTTTCTTCTTGGACGACCATGGCCTCAGATGTCTGTGCCAGAAGTTATTCGAGGAACCAAGTTCCTTACCCTGTTTGAGAAAATGTAAAATTTTCCTCATTTTTGAGCAATGTAGCAAAAATTTTAAATGTGATATATTTTGATGGGAATGTGTTGCAATAAGTTTCTTTTCACTTAAATAGTGCTTTAAATTAAAAAAAGAATAAAAAATCAGAAAAAAATTTCAAAAAAATTTTCCACTCGAAAATTTCATAAGGCTTACCCCTTACGATTTTTTTGGGAAATTTTGCAAAAAAATTAAATTGTTTTATTTTAATGCCAATGGGTTGCAATGAGTTTCTTTTCACTCTTATAATGCTTGAAGTAAAAAAAAAGTGAAAAATTAATAAAAAAATAAAAAGAATTTAAAAAAAATGGAAATTTTCCTCATTTTTGCACCAAATTTTGCCTATAACTCGGTCGGTATCCAACGAATCGCCAATCTTTAACCTGTGGTCGATAGATGGCACCAATGGCTACATTTTCTTCTTGGACGACCATGGCCTCAGATGTCTGTACCAGAAGTTATTCGAGGAACCAAGTTCCTTACCCTGTTTGAGAAAATGTAAAATTTTCCTCATTTTTGCACCAAGTTTTGCCTATAACTCGGTCGGTATCCAACGAATCGCCAATCTTTAACCTGTGGTCGATAGATGGCACCAATGGCTACATTTTCTTCTTGGACGACCATGGCCTCAGATGTCTGTGCCAGAAGTTATTCGAGGAACCAAGTTCCTTACCCTGTTTGAGAAAATGTCAAATTTTCCTCATTTTTGAGCAATGTAGCAAAAATTTTAAATGTGATATATTTTGATGGGAATGTGTTGCAATAAGTTTATTTTCACTTAAATAGTGCTTTAAATTAAAAAAAGAATAAAAAATCAGAAAAAAATTTCAAAAAAATTTTCCACTCGAAAATTTCATAAGGCTTACCCCTTACGACTTTTTTGGGAAATTTTGCAAAAAAAATTAAATTGTTTTATTTTAATGCCGATGGGTTGCAATGAGTTTCTTTTCACTCAAATAATGCTTGATATAAAAAAAAGAGTAAAAATTAATAAAAAAATCAAAAATTAAAAAAAAAATGAATATTTTCCTCATTTTTGCACCAAATTTTGCCTATAACTCGGTCGGTATCCAACGAATCGAAAATTTCTAACCTGTGGTCGATAGATGGCACCAATGGCTACATTTTCTTCTTGGACGACCATGGCCTAAGATGTCTGTACCAGAAGTTATTCGAGGAACCAAGTTCCTTACCCTGTTTGAGAAAATGTAAAATTTTCTTCATTTTTGCACCAAGTTTTGCCTATAACTCGGTCGGTATCCAACGAATCGCCAATCTTTAACCTGTGGTCGATAGATGGCACCAATGGCTACATTTTCTTCTTGGACGACCATGGCCTCAGATGTCTGTACCAGAAGTTATTCGAGGAACCAAGTTCCTTACCCTGTTTGAGAAAATGTTAAATTTTCCTCATTTTTGAGCAATGTAGCAAAAATTTTAAATGTGATATATTTTGATGGGAATTTGTTGCAATAAGTTTCTTTTCACTTAAATAGTGCTTTAAATTTAAAAAAGAATAAAAAAACAGAAAAAAATTTCAAAAAAAATTTCCACTCGAAAATTTCATAAGGCTTACCCCTTACGACTTTTTTGGGAAATTTTGCAAAAAAAATTAAATTGTTTTATTTTAATGCCGATGGGTTGCAATGAGTTTCTTTTCACTCAAATAATGCTTGATATAAAAAAAAGAGTGAAAAATTAATAAAAAAATCAAAAATTTAAAAAAAAATGAATATTTTCCTCATTTTTGCACCAAATTTTGCCTATAACTCGGTCGGTATCCAACGAATCGCCAATCTTTAACCTGTGGTCGATAGATGGCACCAATGGCTACATTTTCTTCTTGGACGACCATGGCCTCAGATGTCTGTACCAGAAGTTATTCCAGGAACTAAGTTCCTTACCCTGTTTGAGAAAATGTAAAATTTTCTTCATTTTTGCACCAAGTTTTGCCTATAACTCGGTCGGTATCCAACGAATCGCCAATCTTTAACCTGTGGTCGATAGATGGCACCAATGGCTACATTTTCTTCTTGGACGACCATGGCCTCAGATGTCTGTGCCAGAAGTTATTCGAGGAACCAAGTTCCTTACCCTGTTTGAGAAAATGTAAAATTTTCTTCATTTTTGCACCAAGTTTTGCCTATAACTCGGTCGGTATCCAACGAATCACCAATCTTTAACCTGTGGTCGATAGATGGCACCAATGGCTACATTTTCTTTTTGGACGACCATGGCCTCAGATGTCTGTACCAGAAGTTATTCGAGGAACCAAGTTCCTTACCCTGTTTGAGAAAATGTAAAATTTTCTTCATTTTTGCACCAAGTTTTGCCTATAACTCGGTCGGTATCCAACGAATCGCCAATCTTTAACCTGTGGTCGATAGATGGCACCAATGGCTACATTTTCTTCTTGGACGACCATGGCCTCAGATGTCTGTGCCAGAAGTTATTCGAGGAACCAAGTTCCTTACCCTGTTTGAGAAAATGTAAAATTTTCCTCATTTTTGCACCAAGTTTTGCCTATAACTCGGTCGGTATCCAACGAATCGCCAATCTTTAACCTGTGGTCGATAGATGGCACCAATGGCTACATTTTCTTCTTGGACGACCATGGCCTCAGATGTCTGTGCCAGAAGTTATTCGAGGAACCAAGTTCCTTACCCTGTTTGAGAAAATGTAAAATTTTCTTCATTTTTGCACCAAGTTTTGCCTATAACTCGGTCGGTATCCAACGAATCACCAATCTTTAACCTGTGGTCGATAGATGGCACCAATGGCTACATTTTCTTTTTGGACGACCATGGCCTCAGATGTCTGTACCAGAAGTTATTCGAGGAACCAAGTTCCTTACCCTGTTTGAGAAAATGTAAAATTTTCTTCATTTTTGCACCAAGTTTTGCCTATAACTCGGTCGGTATCCAACGAATCGCCAATCTTTAACCTGTGGTCGATAGATGGCACCAATGGCTACATTTTCTTCTTGGACGACCATGGCCTCAGATGTCTGTGCCAGAAGTTATTCGAGGAACCAAGTTCCTTACCCTGTTTGAGAAAATGTAAAATTTTCCTCATTTTTGAGCAATGTAGCAAAAATTTTAAATGTGATATATTTTGATGGGAATGTGTTGCAATAAGTTTCTTTTCACTTAAATAGTGCTTTAAATTAAAAAAAGAATAAAAAATCAGAAAAAAATTTCAAAAAAAATTTCCACTCGAAAATTTCATAAGGCTTACCCCTTACGATTTTTTTGGGAAATTTTGCAAAAAAATTAAATTGTTTTATTTTAATGCCAATGGGTTGCAATGAGTTTCTTTTCACTCTAATAATGCTTGAAATAAAAATAGAGTGAAAAATTAATAAAAAAAATCAAAAAAAATTTAAAAAATGAAAATTTTCCTCATTTTTGTACCAAATTTTGCCTATAACTCGGTCGGTATCCAACGAATCGCCAATCTTTAACCTGTGGTCGATAGATGGCACCAATGGCTACATTTTCTTCTTGGACGACCATGGCCTCAGATATCTGTGCCAGAAGTTATTCGAGGAACCAAGTTCCTTACCCTGTTTGAGAAAATGTCAAATTTTCCTCATTTTTGAGCAATGTAGCAAAAATTTTAAATGTGATATATTTTGATGGGAATGTGTTGCAATAAGTTTCTTTTCACTTAAATAGTGCTTTAAATTAAAAAAAGAATAAAAAATCAGAAAAAAATTCAAAAAAATTTTCCACTCGAAAATTTCATAAGGCTTACCCCTTACGATTTTTTTGGGAAATTTTGCAAAAAAAATTAAATTGTTTTATTTTAATGCCGATGGGTTGCAATGAGTTTCTTTTCACTCAAATAATGCTTGATATAAAAAAAAGAGTAAAAATTAATAAAAAAATCAAAAATTAAAAAAAAAAAAATATTTTCCTCATTTTTGCACCAAATTTTGCCTATAACTCGGTCGGTATCCAACGAATCGCCAATCTTTAACCTGTGGTCGATAGATGGCACCAATGGCTACATTTTCTTCTTGGACGACCATGGCCTCAGATGTCTGTGCCAGAAGTTATTCGAGGAACCAAGTTCCTTACCCTGTTTGAGAAAATGTAAAATTTTCCTCATTTTTGAGCAATGTAGCAAAAATTTTAAATGTGATATATTTTGATGGGAATGTGTTGCAATAAGTTTCTTTTCACTTAAATAGTGCTTTAAATTAAAAAAAGAATAAAAAATCAGAAAAAAATTTCAAAAAAATTTTCCACTCGAAAATTTCATAAGGCTTACCCCTTACGATTTTTTTGGGAAATTTTGCAAAAAAATTAAATTGTTTTATTTTAATGCCAATGGGTTGCAATGAGTTTCTTTTCACTCTTATAATGCTTGAAGTAAAAAAAAAGTGAAAAATTAATAAAAAAATAAAAAGAATTTAAAAAAAATGGAAATTTTCCTCATTTTTGCACCAAATTTTGCCTATAACTCGGTCGGTATCCAACGAATCGCCAATCTTTAACCTGTGGTCGATAGATGGCACCAATGGCTACATTTTCTTCTTGGACGACCATGGCCTCAGATGTCTGTACCAGAAGTTATTCGAGGAACCAAGTTCCTTACCCTGTTTGAGAAAATGTAAAATTTTCCTCATTTTTGCACCAAGTTTTGCCTATAACTCGGTCGGTATCCAACGAATCGCCAATCTTTAACCTGTGGTCGATAGATGGCACCAATGGCTACATTTTCTTCTTGGACGACCATGGCCTCAGATGTCTGTGCCAGAAGTTATTCGAGGAACCAAGTTCCTTACCCTGTTTGAGAAAATGTCAAATTTTCCTCATTTTTGAGCAATGTAGCAAAAATTTTAAATGTGATATATTTTGATGGGAATGTGTTGCAATAAGTTTCTTTTCACTTAAATAGTGCTTTAAATTAAAAAAAGAATAAAAAATCAGAAAAAAATTTCAAAAAAATTTTCCACTCGAAAATTTCATAAGGCTTACCCCTTACGACTTTTTTGGGAAATTTTGCAAAAAAAATTAAATTGTTTTATTTTAATGCCGATGGGTTGCAATGAGTTTCTTTTCACTCAAATAATGCTTGATATAAAAAAAAGAGTAAAAATTAATAAAAAAATCAAAAATTAAAAAAAAAATGAATATTTTCCTCATTTTTGCACCAAATTTTGCCTATAACTCGGTCGGTATCCAACGAATCGAAAATTTCTAACCTGTGGTCGATAGATGGCACCAATGGCTACATTTTCTTCTTGGACGACCATGGCCTAAGATGTCTGTACCAGAAGTTATTCGAGGAACCAAGTTCCTTACCCTGTTTGAGAAAATGTAAAATTTTCTTCATTTTTGCACCAAGTTTTGCCTATAACTCGGTCGGTATCCAACGAATCGCCAATCTTTAACCTGTGGTCGATAGATGGCACCAATGGCTACATTTTCTTCTTGGACGACCATGGCCTCAGATGTCTGTACCAGAAGTTATTCGAGGAACCAAGTTCCTTACCCTGTTTGAGAAAATGTTAAATTTTCCTCATTTTTGAGCAATGTAGCAAAAATTTTAAATGTGATATATTTTGATGGGAATTTGTTGCAATAAGTTTCTTTTCACTTAAATAGTGCTTTAAATTTAAAAAAGAATAAAAAAACAGAAAAAAATTTCAAAAAAAATTTCCACTCGAAAATTTCATAAGGCTTACCCCTTACGATTTTTTTGGGAAATTTTGCAAAAAAAATTAAATTGTTTTATTTTAATGCCGATGGGTTGCAATGAGTTTCTTTTCACTCAAATAATGCTTGATATAAAAAAAAGAGTGAAAAATTAATAAAAAAATCAAAAATTTAAAAAAAAATGAATATTTTCCTCATTTTTGCACCAAATTTTGCCTATAACTCGGTCGGTATCCAACGAATCGCCAATCTTTAACCTGTGGTCGATAGATGGCACCAATGGCTACATTTTCTTCTTGGACGACCATGGCCTCAGATGTCTGTACCAGAAGTTATTCCAGGAACTAAGTTCCTTACCCTGTTTGAGAAAATGTAAAATTTTCTTCATTTTTGCACCAAGTTTTGCCTATAACTCGGTCGGTATCCAACGAATCGCCAATCTTTAACCTGTGGTCGATAGATGGCACCAATGGCTACATTTTCTTCTTGGACGACCATGGCCTCAGATGTCTGTGCCAGAAGTTATTCGAGGAACCAAGTTCCTTACCCTGTTTGAGAAAATGTAAAATTTTCTTCATTTTTGCACCAAGTTTTGCCTATAACTCGGTCGGTATCCAACGAATCACCAATCTTTAACCTGTGGTCGATAGATGGCACCAATGGCTACATTTTCTTTTTGGACGACCATGGCCTCAGATGTCTGTACCAGAAGTTATTCGAGGAACCAAGTTCCTTACCCTGTTTGAGAAAATGTAAAATTTTCTTCATTTTTGCACCAAGTTTTGCCTATAACTCGGTCGGTATCCAACGAATCGCCAATCTTTAACCTGTGGTCGATAGATGGCACCAATGGCTACATTTTCTTCTTGGACGACCATGGCCTCAGATGTCTGTGCCAGAAGTTATTCGAGGAACCAAGTTCCTTACCCTGTTTGAGAAAATGTAAAATTTTCCTCATTTTTGAGCAATGTAGCAAAAATTTTAAATGTGATATATTTTGATGGGAATGTGTTGCAATAAGTTTCTTTTCACTTAAATAGTGCTTTAAATTAAAAAAAGAATAAAAAATCAGAAAAAAATTTCAAAAAAAATTTCCACTCGAAAATTTCATAAGGCTTACCCCTTACGATTTTTTTGGGAAATTTTGCAAAAAAATTAAATTGTTTTATTTTAATGCCAATGGGTTGCAATGAGTTTCTTTTCACTCTAATAATGCTTGAAATAAAAATAGAGTGAAAAATTAATAAAAAAAATCAAAAAAAATTTAAAAAATGAAAATTTTCCTCATTTTTGTACCAAATTTTGCCTATAACTCGGTCGGTATCCAACGAATCGCCAATCTTTAACCTGTGGTCGATAGATGGCACCAATGGCTACATTTTCTTCTTGGACGACCATGGCCTCAGATGTCTGTGCCAGAAGTTATTCGAGGAACCAAGTTCCTTACCCTGTTTGAGAAAATGTCAAATTTTCCTCATTTTTGAGCAATGTAGCAAAAATTTTAAATGTGATATATTTTGATGGGAATGTGTTGCAATAAGTTTCTTTTCACTTAAATAGTGCTTTAAATTAAAAAAAGAATAAAAAATCAGAAAAAAATTCAAAAAAATTTTCCACTCGAAAATTTCATAAGGCTTACCCCTTACGATTTTTTTGGGAAATTTTGCAAAAAAAATTAAATTGTTTTATTTTAATGCCGATGGGTTGCAATGAGTTTCTTTTCACTCAAATAATGCTTGAAATAAAAAAAAGAGTGAAAAATTAATAAAAAAATCAAAAATTAAAAAAAAAATGAATATTTTCCTCATTTTTGCACCAAATTTTGCCTATAACTCGGTCGGTATCCAACGAATCGCCAATCTTTAACCTGTGGTCGATAGATGGCACCAATGGCTACATTTTCTTCTTGGACGACCATGGCCTCAGATGTCTGTGCCAGAAGTTATTCGAGGAACCAAGTTCCTTACCCTGTTTGAGAAAATGTAAAATTTTCCTCATTTTTGAGCAATGTAGCAAAAATTTTAAATGTGATATATTTTGATGGGAATGTGTTGCAATAAGTTTCTTTTCACTTAAATAGTGCTTTAAATTAAAAAAAGAATAAAAAATCAGAAAAAAATTTCAAAAAAATTTTCCACTCGAAAATTTCATAAGGCTTACCCCTTACGATTTTTTTGGGAAATTTTGCAAAAAAATTAAATTGTTTTATTTTAATGCCAATGGGTTGCAATGAGTTTCTTTTCACTCTTATAATGCTTGAAGTAAAAAAAAAGTGAAAAATTAATAAAAAAATAAAAAGAATTTAAAAAAAATGAAAATTTTCCTCATTTTTGCACCAAATTTTGCCTATAACTCGGTCGGTATCCAACGAATCGCCAATCTTTAACCTGTGCTCGATAGATGGCACCAATGGCTACATTTTCTTCTTGGACGACCATGGCCTCAGATGTCTGTACCAGAAGTTATTCGAGGAACCAAGTTCCTTACCCTGTTTGAGAAAATGTAAAATTTTCCTCATTTTTGAGCAATGTAGCAAAAATTTTAAATGTGATATATTTTGATGGGAATGTGTTGCAATAAGTTTCTTTTCACTTAAATAGTGCTTTAAATTAAAAAAAGAATAAAAAATCAGAAAAAAATTTCAAAAAAATTTTCCACTCGAAAATTTCATAAGGCTTACCCCTTACGATTTTTTTGGGAAATTTTGCAAAAAAATTAAATTGTTTTATTTTAATGCCAATGGGTTGCAATGAGTTTCTTTTCACTCTTATAATGCTTGAAGTAAAAAAAAAGTGAAAAATTAATAAAAAAATAAAAAGAATTTAAAAAAAATGAAAATTTTCCTCATTTTTGCACCAAATTTTGCCTATAACTCGGTCGGTATCCAACGAATCGCCAATCTTTAACCTGTGCTCGATAGATGGCACCAATGGCTACATTTTCTTCTTGGACGACCATGGCCTCAGATGTCTGTACCAGAAGTTATTCGAGGAACCAAGTTCCTTACCCTGTTTGAGAAAATGTAAAATTTTCCTCATTTTTGCACCAAGTTTTGCCTATAACTCGGTCGGTATCCAACGAATCGCCAATCTTTAACCTGTGGTCGATAGATGGCACCAATGGCTACATTTTCTTCTTGGACGACCATGGCCTCAGATGTCTGTGCCAGAAGTTATTCGAGGAACCAAGTTCCTTACCCTGTTTGAGAAAATGTAAAATTTTCCTCATTTTTGCACCAAGTTTTGCCTACAACTCGGTCGGTATCCAACGAATCGCCAATCTTTAACCTGTGGTCGATAGATGGCACCAATGGCTACATTTTCTTCTTGGACGACCATGGCCTCAGATGTCTGTGCCAGAAGTTATTCGAGGAACCAAGTTCCTTACCCTGTTTGAGAAAATGTTAAATTTTCCTCATTTTTGAGCAATGTAGCAAAAATTTTAAATGTGATATATTTTGATGGGAATGTGTTGCAATAAGTTTCTTTTCACTTAAATAGTGCTTTAAATTAAAAAAAGAATAAAAAATCAGAAAAAAATTTCAAAAAAAATTTCCACTCGAAAATTTCATAAGGCTTACCCCTTACGATTTTTTTGGGAAATTTTGCAAAAAAATTAAATTGTTTTATTTTAATGCCAATGGGTTGCAATGAGTTTCTTTTCACTCTAATAATGCTTGAAATAAAAATAGAGTGAAAAATTAATAAAAAAAATCAAAAAAAATTTAAAAAATGAAAATTTTCCTCATTTTTGTACCAAATTTTGCCTATAACTCGGTCGGTATCCAACGAATCGCCAATCTTTAACCTGTGGTCGATAGATGGCACCAATGGCTACATTTTCTTCTTGGACGACCATGGCCTCAGATGTCTGTGCCAGAAGTTATTCGAGGAACCAAGTTCCTTACCCTGTTTGAGAAAATGTCAAATTTTCCTCATTTTTGAGCAATGTAGCAAAAATTTTAAATGTGATATATTTTGATGGGAATGTGTTGCAATAAGTTTCTTTTCACTTAAATAGTGCTTTAAACTAAAAAAAGAATAAAAAATCAGAAAAAACATTTTCCACTCGAAAATTTCATAAGGCTTACCCCTTACGATTTTTTTGGGAAATTTTGCAAAAAAAATTAAATTGTTTAATTTTAATGCCGATGGGTTGCAATGAGTTTCTTTTCACTCAAATAATGCTTGAAATAAAAAAAAGAGTGAAAAATTAATAAAAAAATCAAAAATTAAAACAAAAATGAATATTTTCCTCATTTTTGCACCAAATTTTGCCTATAACTCGGTCGGTATCCAACGAATCGCCAATCTTTAACCTGTGCTCGATAGATGGCACCAATGGCTACATTTTCTTCTTGGACGACCATGGCCTCAGATGTCTGTACCAGAAGTTATTCGAGGAACCAAGTTCCTTACCCTGTTTGAGAAAATGTAAAATTTTCTTCATTTTTGCACCAAGTTTTGCCTATAACTCGGTCGGTATCCAACGAATCGCCAATCTTTAACCTGTGGTCGATAGATGGCACCAATGGCTACATTTTCTTCTTGGACGACCATGGCCTCAGATGTCTGTGCCAGAAGTTATTCGAGGAACCAAGTTCCTTACCCTGTTTGAGAAAATGTAAAATTTTCCTCATTTTTGAGCAATGTAGCAAAAATTTTAAATGTGATATATTTTGATGGGAATGTGTTGCAATAAGTTTCTTTTCACTTAAATAGTGCTTTAAATTAAAAAAGAATAAAAAATCAGAAAAAAATTTCAAAAAAAAATTCCACTCGAAAATTTCATAAGGCTTACCCCTTACGATTTTTTTGGGAAATTTTGCAAAAAAATTAAATTGTTTTATTTTAATGCCGATGGGTTGCAATGAGTTTCTTTTCACTCTAATAATGCTTGAAATAAAAATAGAGTGAAAAATTAATAAAAAAAATCAAAAATTAAAAAAAAATGAATATTTTCCTCATTTTTGCACCAAGTTTTGCCTATAACTCGGTCGGTATCCAACGAATCGCCAATCCTTAACCTGTGGTCGATAGATGGCACCAATGGCTACATTTTCTTCTTGGACGACCATGGCCTCAGATGTCTGTGCCAGAAGTTATTCGAGGAACCAAGTTCCTTACCCTGTTTGAGAAAATGTAAAATTTTCCTCATTTTTGAGCAATGTAGCAAAAATTTTAAATGTGATATATTTTGATGGGAATGTGTTGCAATAAGTTTCTTTTCACTTAAATAGTGCTTTAAATTAAAAAAAGAATAAAAAATCAGAAAAAAATTTCAAAAAAAAATTCCACTCGAAAATTTCATAAGGCTTACCCCTTACGATTTTTTTGGGAAATTTTGCAAAAAAAAATTAAATTGTTTAATTTTAATGCCGATGGGTTGCAATGAGTTTCTTTTCACTCAAATAATGCTTGAAATAAAAAAAAGAGTGAAAAATTAATAAAAAAATCAAAAATTAAAAAAAAATGAATATTTTCCTCATTTTTGCACCAAATTTTGCCTATAACTCGGTCGGTATCCAACGAATCGCCAATCTTTAACCTGTGGTCGATAGATGGCACCAATGGCTACATTTTCTTCTTGGACGACCATGGCCTCAGATGTCTGTGCCAGAAGTTATTCGAGGAACCAAGTTCCTTACCCTGTTTGAGAAAATGTAAAATTTTCCTCATTTTTGAACAATGTAGCAAAAATTTTAAATGTGATATATTTTGATGGGAATGTGTTGCAATAAGTTTCTTTTCACTTAAATAGTGCTTTAAATTAAAAAAAGAATAAAAAATCAGAAAAAAATTTCAAAAAAATTTTCCACTCGAAAATTTCATAAGGCTTACCCCTTACGATTTTTTTGGGAAATTTTGCAAAAAAATTAAATTGTTTTATTTTAATGCCAATGGGTTGCAATAAGTTTCTTTTCACTCTTATAATGCTTGAAGTAAAAAAAAAGTGAAAAATTAATAAAAAAATCAAAAAAATTAAAAAAAATGAAAATTTTCCTCATTTTTGCACAAAATTTTGCCTATAACTCGGTCGGTATCCAACGAATCGCCAATCTTTAACCTGTGCTCGATAGATGGCACCAATGGCTACATTTTTTTCTTGGACGACCATGGCCTCAGATGTCTGTACCAGAAGTTATTCGAGGAACCAAGTTCCTTACCCTGTTTGAGAAAATGTAAAATTTTCTTCATTTTTGCACCAAGTTTTGCCTATAACTCGGTCGGTATCCAACGAATCGCCAATCTTTAACCTGTGGTCGATAGATGGCACCAATGGCTACATTTTCTTCTTGGACGACCATGGCCTCAGATGTCTGTGCCAGAAGTTATTCGAGGAACCAAGTTCCTTACCCTGTTTGAGAAAATGTAAAATTTTCCTCATTTTTGAGCAATGTAGCAAAAATTTTAAATGTGATATATTTTGATGGGAATGTGTTGCAATAAGTTTCTTTTCACTTAAATAGTGCTTTAAATTAAAAAAAGAATAAAAAATCAGAAAAAAATTTCAAAAAACATTTCCACTCGAAAATTTCATAAGGCTTACCCCTTACGATTTTTTTGGGAAATTTTGCAAAAAAATTAAATTGTTTTATTTTAATGCCAATGGGTTGAAATGAGTTTCTTTTCACTCTAATAATGCTTGAAATAAAAATAGAGTGAAAAATTAATAAAAAAAATCAAAAAAAAATAAAAAATGAAAATTTTCCTCATTTTTGCACCAAATTTTGCCTATAACTCGGTCGGTATCCAACGAATCGCCAATCTTTAACCTGTGGTCGATAGATGGCACCAATGGCTACATTTTCTTCTTGGACGACCATGGCCTCAGATGTCTGTACCAGAAGTTATTCCAGGAACCAAGTTCCTTACCCTGTTTGAGAAAATGTAAAATTTTCTTCATTTTTGCACCAAGTTTTGCCTATAACTCGGTCGGTATCCAACAAATCGCCAATCTTTAACCTGTGGTCGATAGATGGCACCAATGGCTACATTTTCTTCTTGGACGACCATGGCCTCAGATGTCTGTGCCAGAAGTTATTCGAGGAACCAAGTTCCTTACCCTGTTTGAGAAAATGTAAAATTTTCCTCATTTTTGAGCAATGTAGCAAAAATTTTAAATGTGATATATTTTGATGGGAATGTGTTGCAATAAGTTTCTTTTCACTTAAATAGTGCTTTAAATTAAAAAAAGAATAAAAAATCAGAAAAAAATTTCAAAAAAAATTTCCACTCGAAAATTTCATAAGGCTTACCCCTTACGATTTTTTTGGGAAATTTTGCAAAAAAATTAAATTGTTTTATTTTAATGCCAATGGGTTGCAATGAGTTTCTTTTCACTCTAATAATGCTTGAAATAAAAATAGAGTGAAAAATTAATAAAAAAAATCAAAAATTAAAACAAAAATGAATATTTTCCTCATTTTTGCACCAAGTTTTGCCTATAACTCGGTCGGTATCCAACGAATCGCCAATCCTTAACCTGTGGTCGATAGATGGCACCAATGGCTACATTTTCTTCTTGGACGACCATGGCCTCAGATGTCTGTACCAGAAGTTATTCCAGGAACCAAGTTCCTTACCCTGTTTGAGAAAATGTAAAATTTTCTTCATTTTTGCACCAAGTTTTGCCTATAACTCGGTCGGTATCCAACAAATCGCCAATCTTTAACCTGTGGTCGATAGATGGCACCAATGGCTACATTTTCTTCTTGGACGACCATGGCCTCAGATGTCTGTGCCAGAAGTTATTCGAGGAACCAAGTTCCTTACCCTGTTTGAGAAAATGTAAAATTTTCCTCATTTTTGAGCAATGTAGCAAAAATTTTAAATGTGATATATTTTGATGGGAATGTGTTGCAATAAGTTTCTTTTCACTTAAATAGTGCTTTAAATTAAAAAAAGAATAAAAAATCAGAAAAAAATTTCAAAAAAAATTTCCACTCGAAAATTTCATAAGGCTTACCCCTTACGATTTTTTTGGGAAATTTTGCAAAAAAAAATTAAATTGTTTTATTTTAATGCCGATGGGTTGCAATGAGTTTCTTTTCACTCAAATAATGCTTGAAGTAAAAAAAAGAGTGAAAAATTAATAAAAAAATCAAAAATTTAAAAAAAAAATGAAAATTTTCCTCATTTTTGCACCAAATTTTGCCTATAACTCGATCGGTATCCAACGAATCGCCAATCTTTAACCTGTGGTCGATAGATGGCACCAATGGCTACATTTTTTTCTTGGACGACCATGGCCTCAGATGTCTGTACCAGAAGTTATTCGAGGAACCAAGTTCCTTACCCTGTTTGAGAAAATGTAAAATTTTCTTCATTTTTGCACCAAGTTTTGCCTATAACTCGGTCGGTATCCAACAAATCGCCAATCTTTAACCTGTGGTCGATAGATGGCACCAATGGCTACATTTTCTTCTTGGACGACCATGGCCTCAGATGTCTGTGCCAGAAGTTATTCGAGGAACCAAGTTCCTTACCCTGTTTGAGAAAATGTAAAATTTTCCTCATTTTTGAGCAATGTAGCAAAAATTTTAAATGTGATATATTTTGATGGGAATGTGTTGCAATAAGTTTCTTTTCACTTAAATAGTGCTTTAAATTAAAAAAAGAATAAAAAATCAGAAAAAAATTTCAAAAAAAATTTCCACTCGAAAATTTCATAAGGCTTACCCCTTACGATTTTTTTGGGAAATTTTGCAAAAAAATTAAATTGTTTTATTTTAATGCCGATGGGTTGCAATGAGTTTCTTTTCACTCTAATAATGCTTGAAATAAAAATAGAGTGAAAAATTAATAAAAAAAATCAAAAATTAAAAAAAAAATGAATATTTTCCTCATTTTTGCACCAAGTTTTGCCTATAACTCGGTCGGTATCCAACGAATCGCCAATCCTTAACCTGTGGTCGATAGATGGCACCAATGGCTACATTTTCTTCTTGGACGACCATGGCCTCAGATGTCTGTGCCAGAAGTTATTCGAGGAACCAAGTTCCTTACCCTGTTTGAGAAAATGTAAAATTTTCCTCATTTTTGAGCAATGTAGCAAAAATTTTAAATGTGATATATTTTGATGGGAATGTGTTGCAATAAGTTTCTTTTCACTTAAATAGTACTTTAAATTAAAAAAAGAATAAAAAATCAGAAAAAAAATTCAAAAAAATTTTCCACTCGAAAATTTCATAAGGCTTACCCCTTACGATTTTTTTGGGAAATTTTGCAAAAAAAATTAAATTGTTTTATTTTAATGCCAATGGGTTGCAATGAGTTTCTTTTCACTCAAATAATGCTTGATATAAAAAAAGAGTGAGAAATTAATAAAAAAATCAAAAATTTAAAAGAAAAAATGTAAAATTTTCCTCATTTTTGCACCAAATTTTGCCTATAACTCGGTCGGTATCCAACGAATCGCCAATCTTTAACCTGTGGTCGATAGATGGCACCAATGGCTACATTTTCTTCTTGGACGACCATGGCCTCAGATGTCTGTACCAGAAGTTATTCGAGGAACCAAGTTCCTTACCCTGTTTGAGAAAATGTAAAATTTTCTTCATTTTTGCACCAAGTTTTGCCTATAACTCGGTCGGTATCCAACAAATCGCCAATCTTTAACCTGTGGTCGATAGATGGCACCAATGGCTACATTTTCTTCTTGGACGACCATGGCCTCAGATGTCTGTGCCAGAAGTTATTCGAGGAACCAAGTTCCTTACCCTGTTTGAGAAAATGTAAAATTTTCCTCATTTTTGAACAATGTAGCAAAAATTTTAAATGTGATATATTTTGATGGGAATGTGTTGCAATAAGTTTCTTTTCACTTAAATAGTGCTTTAAATTAAAAAAAGAATAAAAAATCAGAAAAAAATTTCAAAAAAAATTTTCACTCGAAAATTTCATAAGGCTTACCCCTTACGTTTTTTTTGGGAAATTTTGCAAAAAAAATTAAATTGTTTTATTTTAATGCCAATGGGTTGCAATGAGTTTCTTTTCACTCAAATAATGCTTGATATAAAAAAAGAGTGAAAAATTAATAAAAAAATCAAAAATTTAAAAATAAATGAAAATTTTCCTCATTTTTGCACCAAATTTTGCCTATAACTCGGTCGGTATCCAACGAATCGCCAATCTTTAACCTGTGGTCGATAGATGGCACCAATGGCTACATTTTCTTCTTGGACGACCATGCCCTCAGATGTCTGTGCCAGAAGTTATTCGAGGAACCAAGTTCCTTACCCTGTTTGAGAAAATGTAAAATTTTCCTCTTTTTTGAGCAATGTAGCAAAAATTTTAAATGTGATATATTTTGATGGGAATGTGTTGCAATATGTTTCTTTTCACTTAAATAGTGCTTTAAATTAGAAAAAGAATAAAAAATCTGAAAAAAAATTCAAAAAAATTTTGCACTCCAAAATTTCATAAGGCTTACCCCTTACAAATTTTTTGGGAAATTTTGCAAAAAAAAATTAAATTGTTTTTTTTTAATGCCAATGGGTTGCAATGAGTTTCTTTTCACTCAAATAATGCTTTAAATAAAAAAAAAAACAATAAAAAATCAGAAGAAAATAAAAAAATATAAAAATTTGAAAATTTCTAAAGGTTCATTTTTGCACCAATTTTTGCCTGTAACTCTTTCGATATTCAACGGATCGCCAATCTTTAACCTGTGGTCGGTAGATGACACCAATGGCTACATTTTCTTCTTGGACGACCATGGCCTCAGATGTCTGTGTCGGAAGTTATTCGAGGAACCAAGTTCCATACCCTGTTTGAGAAAACGTAAAATTTTCCTCATTTTTAAACAATGTAGCAAAATTTATAAATGTGATATATTTTAATACGAATTTGTTGCAATAAGTTTCTTTTTCACTCAAATAGTGCTTTAAATGAACAAAGAATAAGAAATTAAAAAAAAAAATTAAAAAAATTTAAAAAAAATGAAAATTTCCTGAGGCTATAGCTTTAGGGTTTTTTGGGGGAAATTTAGTAAAATTTTATAAATTGATTTATTTTAATGCGAATTGCTTGAAATAAGTTTCTTTCCACTTAAATGTTTGCCGCTGCAAAAAAAATTAAAATAAAATAAAATAATGAATTTACTACTGGTATGGTGATTGTGCTTGAACAATGTCGGTATAAACAACGCCTTTGGCCATCTTGCTATATAATATAGCCCACTACATACAGGTGTTCGATCTGTTTCAGAGGCTAAGTCGGAATCGTAGTTATGATTACCTGCGTATTGATGGTACGGTAACGGCAATGCAATGAGAAAAAAAGCCGCACAAGTTTTATTACCCGGATTCAAAGCTTTTTATCTTTATGCTACTCGAAGCTGCTTCTAATTGGTGCTAGACGACTTTTAACATTCGATCTCGATTGTATTTTGCCCGGTGTATGACGCGGTGGGCAAAACCATCTTCGTTCACCTGTTTACGAATATTATTACAATTTCTTCTGGCTACCGGAAAAATTATGACAAGATTTTCCAGCGCTAAACTCACAAGAAAACAAAACGGACAAATCTGCGGTATTGTTAACAACATCCGTTGTTTGTATCACAGGAGTCAGCAGCATCCAACGACGAGCTTTCTTGATGGTTCGTTATTTTGAAACATCGTCACTGCGCCTAAAAAACTTGCCTTTCTGTAAAATTTAATTAATATATAAAATAAAGTAAAGAAAAATAAAATTTTCATATCTATTACATATTTTTGAATAAGGCTAATGCAATAATATAGTTATGTAGTTATAAGAGCTAATGGTAACAAAAATTAGTTTTTTTTATTCAGATAGAACGACCTGGCCGTATTGATAAAATTAGAAATTGTTGTTATGGGATTACAGCCAGTGTTTGAATGGCTTTCCTAAGAAACTTTACATAGAACTTACTTAAAAAGTATGCTATTGGCAATTACAACTGCAGGACTGGGTTAAACACGATAAATAAATCAACCAACAAGCAAAGGAAACACATACGAATCCTTCACATAAAACATGTTTCCGAGACCCTAGTAAAACTCGAAGTATTGCATTCATCTTATATTAAGCGAGATCGGAACAACAAATTTACGATTTTTGCAATGTGCTACCACTGCGTAAAGTGAATAATTACCTCATAAAGATACTCAAACTGTCGATAAACATGACACTTAAGTCACCCTTCCCAAAACTATTAAATCCGTTCATCATTTATACTCCGGTTGAAGGTCGTACAGCATGCCGTCATATGAAACGGATAGCCACATGAAGGTTTCCTTTTTGGTAGTTTTTGTTGTCTACTACATTTGTTACCCTTTCATTTCCGGTGACGAATAACTACTTCAGTTAGGTTTTCTTTATTTTATGTGTTTCTGAGATCTTAATGATGAATGCCATCACGGAATGATATTGTTTCATCGGCACAGGCGTTGTACCGAAATAGATTATCCATGATATCTTGTTACAGATTTTATGGAGCCATGTTTTTAACACCTAATTAACCTAATCGCGTACACTATTGAAGCGTTATGTGTTAAAAGCGTTAAATTAATATTATTTAAAAATCATCTCAATACCCAAAAGAGTGCATTTTAACGTTACTACGATTAAATGTTTTCCTTTCGCATCGAATCATTTGCCATATTAAATCCCTTTAATGATCGTCACCGAAAAAAGACGACCGAAACAACTTTTTGGTCGGATACGGCGCTAAATCAATTGTTAACATTTGTCGGCATTAAAGACCAATGTCGACGATTAAACTGTTCTGTTTTATGAGCGTTTGTCGTAGTTTTGGTCGCTCTTACCAAGCTTGGACACCCTGGCGACACTTGCGACACAATGCGAATGTCATGGCAGGTGAATTATGGCGCGAAACTGAAGCAACAGCTACTCCATGTATTGAAGCTAATATACTCGGAGCGTAATATGTACTGTGAATGCAAAAAAATGGATACTATCCATAGGAGAGAATAATCAGCTCTGTGCTCTCTTCGAATCATAGTGATGGGCGAAATATATCGTATGATAAATAGAGTGCTTAAGTATCACTTATAAAGGGGTTGTTATGCCGAAAGAAAACTCGAATTGCTTTTACATTGATTTTAAACCGATTTATTTATTTTTAATTTAAACCTGTTGAAAAAAATCAATTAATCTCAAGACACTTGAACAGTGGAATTTGATTTGCTACAATTAAAGCTATTAAGAGAAAATATATTACAAATATAAATTAAAACGGAAATAATAAGAGATTTTTAATAGAATTAAAAGAGAATAAACGGCACATGGGCCATATTTCCAGTCCGAAGCAGCCATCACTAAGAGCGAACGCCAAAAAGCTGAGAGACACGAGATGCAAGCGGAGAGACTTTCCTCGGTAGGATGTTGTTGATGGTTCTCGCCGCGTACCAGATAAAGTCAGTTTCCATTTGGCGGTCTTCCAGAGCATTTCGTTACGCCGTACGTCGTGTGTATCGTTCGAAAGTGCGATAGTTCGTTGTGACCCGCCGTCAGATAAAAGTGTCCTAGCAACAAGCAACAAGTGTTAATAGCTGGAACCGATATAAGTAAACCACTGGTTACCAAGCAGTGTTCGAGGCACTGATTCATTGCCTTTTTTGTAAATGCAAATAATTTAAGCAGAAACGTGTGTTGAAAGGGACCAGCATTGACCGGGTAAATGGTCCCGTTTGAGAATACCAGTGATATCATCAAGTGAATTCGTCGGAAATGGTTTAACAACCGCATGGGAATTTATTTCCCACGTCCATCGTAGAAACCGTTGCAAAGTGCAGGTTGTAATGTGTTTGCAGACCGTTTGATGAATCTCGCTTCTTGGAAGGGGAAAGCAAAGTCTTCCCGACCGTCTCCCAAAGTACAAAATGGTTTTTAGGGGTCGGAAAATTCCTTTCTGCCAGCTTGATAGATTTTGATTAATGGACCACCGTTCAATAGCAGCCGGCAAAACTCATCACAGTGGTGGCATACTAGCTCAGGGTGCTGGGACTATAAGACAACGCTACTACGAGACGAGCGTTTGCTGGGGAAGATGAAATAATTTGGTAAGTAACGTGGTACAGGGCTCCCTGTACGGGCATGGCAACCATTGTCGAGTGCCGGTGGGAAATGGGGGCAACACACAAAAGCACCCAAAAAGGGAAAGCAGACAACAGCATCAGCGAGCGGAACGGTGCCGTAATTGAAGTCAACTTCATTTTAAGTATTTTCTTGCCCTTTTTTCCCACCTTTCGTCAACTACAATTTCGAACGGTGATGGTGAGATTTCGGTACGATCGAACATGCGTTTCTAAAATTAACATTTTAAACGTTGCAATTCGCGAATAACGGTCCCGTGACACTCCAAACACTTGGAGAGGTAGATGGAAAGACAAAAGGTTAATAAACACATTAGCATACGATGGGTGCCAGGCAGATGCTGTGCTTCACGTGTCTAGGAGGGTTTTTGCAAATTTGAAGACAATTTTCATCAACCGTACGTAAAAGACTGGGCGCCTCCATGGTGTGTGGAAGATTCTTCGCGCTTACTAAAATGTCTTACGTTGAAGGTGATGGCAGATGATTGACGGTGCAGAAAAAAAATCAATGGTAAATTATTTTGGAAGCAGAATTCCATGTTGTTGTCAATAAGTGTTAATGTGTTTGTAGAATGTGAAAAAAAAGGATTTCGGAACCTAAAATCATGAAAATCATGCATTACATTGCGTGAATCTTCTACGCTCGGATTGGTTGAATTAGTTAACAATAAAACCTTCTTTTTTTACACTCAAAAGCCCAAGTTTATTCCTAAGGCATTCAATTGAAATTTTTGCCCATACCTCCATATGTGATACATGTTGGAATTTGATTAAATTTTTTTCCCCGCATAGGTTATTTTGCCATTTTTCTTCATCACATTGCCACACCGTTTGGTGCGTGTGGGTATGCGCTAGTTGTAACGCTAAGGTCGTGCTATACCGACCAGTCACGGTACGACAACGCGTTATACCTTACCTACCCGTGCAGATACATAAACGTCCCACCTGTGGGTGATTTGATAAATTGCCTCGGCAAGCCTTCGTGCAGCCTTCGCAGAGGGCGTTAAAGACGAGCGTCCGTTTAGCTTCGCCGGGTAATCCAATCACGTTCAAAGCACTAAATTCCATCTAAAGGATAGGCGCACATGGTATGGGGTATGGTGAACATGGCCGGAAACGGAAACAAAACGTTTCCCGCATTGTTGGTGCGAATGAATGAGAGAAAACTCCATTCAACTGGTTTACATGACACGCTGGCCAGTGGCGACCTGGTGTGCACGTGTGTACCAAGTGCCAATTCACAATCACTTCGATTCGATAACCTTTGCCACAATCCATTTAATGGATTCCTGCTGTGTGAGAATGCATGTTTGGTATTCCAAATTGAAGGACATTGGGAGATAAAAAAAAAGGAATCAAACGATTTGGTGTTTTTACATTGTAATGGAGAGCTTCTGTGCTGCAATAAAAATGTTTTACAGGATTTTTTTGCAAACAATAATTTGCTACGTTTCAGGTTGTAATTTGATAACACTTAATGCACGTTTAGCATATTATTGTGAACTGTAGTGGTATTTAATAAATAAGCTTTAAGCTTAAACATCAAACTTTAATCATCACTTTTTTCCTGAAATTGCACAACCCTTCAGAAACTTTTGGATGAAGCCACAGCAAATACTTTGAACTAATTTTATGCAATCAAAAAGTTTTTCTTCAAAGCAGACCATTCCCATTTCACAGGACGTTTCCTGCTTTGAACAAATCGTCAGCTCAAATGTATTTAAATTCTATTTCTACTGCTCCTAGAGCACACTGTCCTTTTTGAAAGTTATGTGTAACTTCCGGTGAAAAAAAAATGAATAAAATCGTATGAAACAATGCACAATTAGTAGCTGATCTGATCTGATCTGATGAAAAAATAAAATCAAAAATCAACAATTCATGTTCAACTGATAAGCTTGTTATAGTAGAACTGCACGGGCGATCTTTCCAATCATTGGAATCGTCCTAATAAAAGCCAATTTAACGGTATCGTAAATAGAGCTGTAGAGAGCGACAAGAACAACCACAATACCAATATAACATGGTCAGATACATACGGTAGAAGGTATTTCATTCAGCGTCCCGGTTGTACGGTTTTATGTCCGACCTGCGACCGTGGTGGAAACTTCTTGGCGAAAGCAATTGGATACGCGTCATATTGATGTACGAGGAGAATGTTACCACCGTTGCTCATCGTTTGCCAGTTGTGGGCTGGGGCGACGAGTGTTTCCCTAGTTTTTGTCCTTAGCTGATGGTGCGAAAGTGGAAAAAGCGTTGATGAGAAAAACGTTCACTTTCTGGATCATTAACGTGCACAGTGGTCACAAATAAGGACAAACTTTAGGATTTTAGAAGAGAATTTGCTTCTCGTAAGATTCTCCAATCCATTCTCAAAATCTTTTTCCCTATAAAAACACTCTAAGAGTAGAATTGTGACTTGATCTAAATCATCCTAGATCGCTTTGCACTTCAACTTCTACTTTGTACCATTAAATGTTGTTTGATATCCTTTCCCGTTCATGATCATATGTCTGTCTTAAAAGAGTGAAGTATGTTAAAGACTTTGGTGTATTAAGGTTACCAAGCTCAACTTATACTCAAATCGTTACATTGTGCTCTAGTCAGATGAACTACTGCATATGGTCTCATTTCTTCAAAACTGCAATCACACGCTTAAAACGAACGCATTCATGAATCGTTCACGACATTTGCTATTTCTTCGGAATTCTGTAACACCATTTCCAACATATGAGGCACTCATTGGTTTGAAATTTCTGGAAAGACGTCGCGCACAATTCGATCGACACAAAAATGCTCCTCCGACGTCCCCGTCCACTATTTGTACTACTTTGGAGGCGAACTCCCCTCTCGCTATGTAGCCGATTCTAAGAACGATGCAAAATGACAATTCTGCTTCCCATTTGCTAGACTTGCACATTTCCTCTACCTTCTTCCGATCTAAGCTTAAAAAACCATCACTCGTCATGTTGATTTTTGAGCAAATTGATAAGTTATGGCAATTTTTGAATAATAACCCATAGAACACACAAATTTATGCTGAAATATAATTTACACAGAGTACCCAATGACAATTTTAACTTTAAAAAATATAAATATTTTTCCAATATGACCATCAAATGGTTCACAGTGCCTTAATATTGTGGTGCACACATAAAGGGCAAATAGAGAGATATCCGATGGTGGGAAGACATTAACGATCATCCCGGGAACGGGAATTGTAGGTTTCTGCTGCATTACTTATTCCGGCACGCAAACGGTCAATCAGAAGATATTTTGGAAGCGACCATTTGGTGGAAAATTGCTTTCAAACATTTCGTTTCATACACACCCGGTAGAGGGGAAAGGACAATCGTTTGCATAGGAATTTTCCACCATACGCCCAAATTCTCAGCATACATTTCGTCAGCATTTGAGAAGATTGTTTACTACAGTGGCTTTGAATGGAAGTATTTATTACACCACAAAAAAATGGGAGGTGGAGTTTTGTGTGTTTCCTTTTTTGAATGTTTTATTTTGCAAAATATTTGAAATCACCGAATCGTGCTGTATCTGTTTGACCGAGTTTGCAATGGAGGCATAAAACGAATGTCAATCAGCCGTAAAAAAGGTACTGCTGCTGAGTGGGAACGCTGATGGTTATCTACACACTGTGCTGACCATGTTTTATTTCATCTTTACCTTTGTTAGGTTCGTCTAAAGCCTAAAGCTCATTCGTATTAAATAAAATACCCAATTTGGGTGACCTTTGATCGCTTGCCATTCCAGCATTCCGTAGGATAAACGGCAGCCTCCCCAAGGCATCCTTGAGTACATCAAAATACATTCCAATTAAAAAGCGCTAAATTTGGTGAAAAATGAATAATGTAACACAGATCTCCTACTCAATGTCTACCTGGTACATAACCCCGCCAAGTTTGTGCCGTTTGAACAGTCGAACAAGCGAACTGTTTTGGCACTTTCCGGTTATGATTGTAAAAGTTTTTGCCCACTTTTCTCTTGCCAAAAACCGAAACCGAGCGCGAAACTTTGTACGAAAAAAATGTGCAAATATTATACCGTGGCTTGCTTTTGCCAGCGGAAAACACACCCGGGAGTGGTATTGCTTTTGAAAAGTCTTGCCCGAAGGTTCCGGTTACTGCCATTTGAACGGAATGCATCGATTTGAGTGATTGCTATCGTCCCGGTTGCTAACAGTTACCTTCCACGAAATGTGAATCTTAAAGCTTCTCAAAACGAGGCTTGAGACGTGAAGGAAAAGAGGAAAATTTGTTTGTTCGTCTACCTAATAACGCCATTTTACAATGCGCACAATGTTCGATACCGTCGTGTCGTCGTGTCGCACTTAATGACGCTTGGTTAAAGTTTACAGACCCGTCCAGCATGATCGATGGTGTTGCTGTATCTTCCGCCAAACCTTTCCACCGAACGTTGAGTCGATGTCATCATTTAGCCGTGGTTCCGCTTGTCCCATTCGAATGATGGAAGGATCGACTTTTTTCGCTTCTCCTTCCGAAACTGATTCGGAGATGACGTGATGGTTCGGTAAAGTAGCGTATCAAATGGTGCTATACAACAAAAGACAAAATCACATTACAAACGCTCGATTGACTAATGTTATTTTCCATCGAAACGTACAGCACGTTCGGACGGGGAAATAAGAGGATAGGCTTTCTGGAACTTTATTGTATCAAAATTCAGACATAACGCGTACCCAGTTGGGAAATCAATCATAAATCGTATTGCGCCGAAAATCAAAAACATGAAACAAATCGCAAGTGAAACTCCATTAATGTTGTTGATGTGTACGGTTGGAAAAGCTACTCAATTTTCATTCCGAACTCTACACAGTTTTTCCGTACTGAACTTTCCAGGATACGAGATTTGCTCGCTGAGTGCACCTGTCGGTGAAAGATTATTTTAGGAAGAAATCAACATAATTACCTTACCCGCTTTATTTATTTCGGTTTTGGAAAATGAAACGTAACGACAGTTAAACAGTTGTGAAATAAAATTGCTTGCGGCGGTTCTAGGAAATGGTAGACATCAGACGACATTCGCTGGAAGTGATAACGAATCAAACAACAAACTCCCCCTTGGGGGGTTGGTAAAAATGCTTCCCACCAATCATGGTACGCTTACCGGTGTGTCTTAAATTGTTCACTTGAACGTGCATTTTTATATTTTATTTCAAAACGATAAATAAACGTCTATTCATCAAACACGAAATCGAAATTATTTGAAGAACATTCTTAAAAGAAATTCCCTTGTAAAAACTTTTTAAAATTCGACCGCAACTCACTTCTTGCTTAAAATTACCACAATACTAAAGGAAATCTTTACAGGTGGATAACCTTTTCGTTTCAGCAAATGCTGGTTACTTAGCAGATTAGCTCGATTTTCGTAGATTACTTTATCCTTGTTTACCTTCATCTAATCAATATACGCCTTAGGTAAGGAATGATTAAAGCTTATATATTGCGCATACGGCAGTGAAGCCCACGGAAACCCAAACGATGAAACTGCTTCCGAACATTAATTAATCATTCATTACTCGAACAGTTCCGTGCCTTACAGATGCCGTTCGTAGGCAAACATAATAGGTGAATGTATCTGCAATGTTCATCTTAAATTTTGCTCCGTAGAAGACTTACAAAATTAAAATCCCGGTTTCTCCTTCTCCGGTGTGGAGAAGTTAATTTGATTCAAAAAAAAAATCTTTTAAAATGAAATTGAAGATGAAACCGAGACTAAATATTGCGTGCGTATGATTCGACACCAAGTAAACGGAGGCACAAGAAGGAGATATTCTTAACATCTTATATTGGATTTGGTGCAAAAAAGAAACCTTTTCAAATTCGTGTTGAGGACAGATTCAAAAAGCGAGAATATGGTACAGAAAATAATACATTTTGCTACGTTGGAGCTTCTTTCTCTAATTTACATTTAACCTTAGGGTGCGCCACGACTGAAGGATAAGAAAACGATACCTTGCACATTCAAGCCATGGCTGAAGGTAAACCACACACGGTACGTCTTAATCATCCTAATCCTGTCTGATTAGCTCCGATAACAGAGCAGCGGTCACGGATACCGGCGGACGGACGGTAAACTGATGCGTATCCGTTTCCGCCAAGTTCTTCCGTGGACGAAAATCATCCGTCAAGGAGCCTCTTAACCTGTGATCGGATAGATGGGCTCGGCGATAGGATTATTAAATTTCTGTTTTGCTTTCGCGCAACGGCAGATCAATTGGGAAGGAATGGCGGCGGCATTGGGAGCCAAGTAGAGATGGGCAGAAAGGTAGATATGGTTTCTGGGGTGATTGATTGTGCTATTAGCCTTGTTAGATAACCCCAGGAAACATCATAACCAGGGTCAACATGGAGCTTACAATGCATTGAGACACTTTCGATAAGTAGATGATAAGCATCGTTCATCGATGTTGAAATGCGAAGAAAAGTGGAAGGAATAAGTGACAGGGATTTGCTATTTAATTACTGCATCATGAATCCTTTGAGGAGTTTAATATACACTTGATACATTATTGTAAAATATTTTATATTTAAACAAAAGTATTTATAGTTTAGTAAATTTGATTTAGATTAAAATGTTTTTTAAAGTATGACATGTTTTTTTCGTACTGATTTTTTTATTAACAATATAGACTTATCGCGAAGGCTTGGTTCCACAATACCTGTTCAGAAATTTACTTTTAGTCTCATAAGTCATATTGGCCTGACCGTAGTTCTATCCTTAAAAACGTTTGAAAAGTTTAATATTTCGGTTATTGAAATTTTTTCCACAGATGCATACATTGACAGATGCAATGTCCTTTTACGTCTTTTTATTTGTCCAAAGGAAATATTTGTCTGCCAACGTGCATTGCATTGATGAACATCAATAGTAGTATGTGTTGTGCGTTTGATCAAAACGCTACTATCAATCAGTCTCGCATATTGCAATGAATTCGGTATTGCAATTGAAGTAAAGTGATGACGAAACTGGTATACACCCGCTTCTCTATTTGCTCCATCAAAATAGTACCAATTCCAGTAGCAAACGCTAGCAATCGATTTCAATTTAAAACTCATTACACTTCCGCCAGTCAGCAGTACACTGATTGTGGTTTGTGCTTGTTGCTGCATTTTGCTCTGCGATCGGCACAATCTTAAGGGTTGCGCCACCATTTTGGTTTCGTGTTCGTAAGCAAATGGCACGAATTTGGGAAGTGTAATTTCGCGAAGGTATTGGTTTATGAACAGCAAAAGTTTAGCTCGAGTTTTAGCTGATGTAGGACAAAAGAATCTAACTCTTAAAGACTTTCATCAATTATAATTTTTGTACACAGAATTCGGTTTTTAACGGTATAGATTTTGGGTTTTTTTAGAATATTTTTGAAATTTTTAAAATATAAAAAATAGAGGACTTATTCTATGCATCTAGGCCTTATTGAAAGACATAGTTCTTAGTTCATTAATATCGCTATAAATAAATGAAAAAAAGAATGAGATTTAAAGATTTAAAGACGAATTGAAAACTGTATAATTTGAAGCAAAACTTCAAGAATTTAATTTCCATATTTAAATAGGGGATATACCTTTATTAAAGACGCTTTATTTACATATTACAAAGAGAAATGAAACAAAAAGTACTATCTAATACCAGCTTTCGTTATCGTTACCCCAACGGATGTGAAGTTCGTTTACCTTCGTACGCATAAATTGGAGCCGATGATTACTCTCGAGTTTTCAGCAAAAGGTAATCGAAAAAAAACATCAAATGGAGACTATATAGTCTTCGTAGAGATTTCATTTATAATTCATTCACATCGTGGGAATAACAAATCTCTTCGATGGAACATTAGACACGCGAACCTGTTTGACATCGCAGCACAATGAATGGTTGCTTCTCAATAAATCATCTGTAGTTCATGGAAATGCATAAATATTTGACAAAAGGGTGTTGAAACGGGCCATCTTACGCAAAAAGGCAGCAACATTTTTTATTAGACTTTTGCGTACACTTCAAGCCGGGAATATTGTGTTATTCTTAAGCGATAAACTTAAGTTCTCATCGCTCATGAATATCTAAAAATAACATCCAATTTAGTAAACCCTTATGATATCTTCCGGAAAGAAAGCACTAAACAAAGACTCATTTTCATATCATAAACATTACATGATGTGCTTCGGTTCACCGAACCAGATTTGCTACGTAGTCTCGCTGGGCTACAGCTGGCCCTTCCGAGACCCCGATGGGTAGCAAATCACACAAATGTACTCCGACATCCGTGGCTCGGTGTTGTTTTGTTGCAAATATGTTTCCACACCCGCGAGCAATTGTTGAAACCTTTAGACGATGTCGTTGTTGGTCGGCTAAACGAAAGGTAAAGCACAAAAAAAGGGAAGGCAAAGGCCTATTTCACGTTACCGGGACACATTCGGATCTTTCGGTCGTTTACGGTTTGTGAAACCGACACATCATGCCGGTCCAGTTCCGTTCGGAGTAGAGCAAAAAGGATTTAGTCTACCTTTTAATTAATATCCTTTTGCTGTTGGCTGCTGCTGCTGATACGATCGTGTATAAACCGAGTGTAAATTATTTCTCCACAAATTGAATGTTACGCAATAAGTAATTAAAAAACTTCTCTGTACCGGTTGATCCTTATCCGGGGATCCTTTTCAGGCGCCCGTAAGGTTTTTGCTTCTCCACTTCGTACCATACTGCCATGTAAATCTGCACATCGGTTCGAGATCCTTGTTCTTACATAATGAACTCCACAATCCCCCCGATTAAAGTTACACAGTCCTGAGCGTTTCTTCACTTATATGGTTTCAAAATAATTTCATTGACCCACTTTTTTAGGGATGATTTTAGTTAAACATTATTCCACACTCAATCCATGCTAATGATATGCAGAAAGCAAATCTCCTCAGGGCGCGCAAAACCACAAATCGTACACCCATCGTACCCAATTTCGGTACCGCAACGAAGAAAAAGCCCCCAACAGACAAACTTCTTCACTTTGCTATCGGTATTTCAATTATTTTGCAATTCCACTTGAACTCCAAACAAATCTTCGTGTAAACAAATTCCCTTCTCGCTCGCTACTAAACACTCATGTACGTACTACTGCATGTCGACAGTGCTTAGTGCTATGCAAACAACCCAACTCCATTACCGGCTTGGGAAATGTGTGGGTTTTTTCCCTCTCTTTTTATGATTTTAAAACCACAGGTGTAAAAAGTTACAGTGAAGTGAAAGTAAAAACGATCATGTATCTTGTTCAACTGGTCCATATCCTTCCACGGATCATCTAGTGGAGCATGATTTATTTCGTTCCACGTGCGCTTCATTTCAGTTCGAATCGAACGAAACCCCCAACAATCAACAACAATCACTCATTAGGGTGTGCTTTCACTTTCCTTAACTTACATTCTTTATGCGTAAAATCGATGCCGAGCTGTAAGTGTGGAGACGCGTGTAGACACGTGCGACACTAAATAAGTCTCATTGTTCACGTACAACATTGTGTATGTTTGCAGGGTTACATGTTATGCGTGGTACGAGGGTATTTGTCCATGAGTTCTTTTGTTGTGTATTATGTTATGCAAAGATGAGCCTGTAATACACAATCACGGATTAAAGCTGTCAAGGACACACTGATAACGTTTCTGATGTAATACAACATTTCAACTGTTTTGTTGACATCCTCTTTATCCGCTTTCTTTTCAAACTACTTTCAACAAATTATAAGAAATTTATTAAAAAGATATATAAAATAAATGATACTAATGTCAGGTTATTTATTTTACATTTGTGTTCTAATTTCTTTACAGATGAATTTTCTTCGACACAACTAAACCAAAACTACCGCACCGATATGCTCCAATACTGTATTCTATACAAACGCCACGCGTGAATTTCACCCAAAAACTTTGTGATTCCGTAACGCCCACTTTCGTTGGAAGGTGTCTGGATAGTCTCAACCGTTTACATCATTTCCCGGTGTGCACTTGACCGGCTTGACCGATACGGTACGGAGTTAAAAGTGGCGCCAAAAACGCATCTAGCAACACCGCGCGAAATGGAGGGCGAGGTCAGCGTGCTGCTGGTCATCACCGTGATCATCGGCACGATCTTGATGACCTCGCTGCTGGCCTGCTACATCTGCGTGTTCCGGCAGCTGTGCTGTTCGCGCGATATGGACCTAGACCGGAGCTACAGTACGCGCGGTTCCAAGCGAACGTTGCGCGACAGTACGAACCTGGCGGAGATCACCAACATTACCAGCCAACAGACCGAAATCGAGAAGGTTTAGCTAAGGGCGGGCGAAGAGGCCATCACTTCGCTCTAGTACAATAACCAAAAAAAAAAAAAACGGGGGAATAAAAACAGAAAACCCAGTGCCAAAAGCGACCTATCGATGTGGATTAGAATCAGGTGTCCATCAGCTGTAAATATGGGCTTCATTTCACATTGGCCTTTCACTGATATCCCGTCCGTTGGACACGTTTAGGAACTTTTTACACATCACCACATCGCTACCCTTCCCCGAATGATGATCATTAAGTCCTACATATACTCTAGTCATACCTGTTAGTATTTTCCCCCAACGCAACAAAGAACATCAATTACATTGCATTAGAAATTGTAAAAAAAAACCCCTTCACAATCAATGTTTGTATGGATGTATTGTGCAAGTGTATGTTTGTACCTATAGCCTATAGTGCAGCAATGTAAATGTTTGGAAACGAAAAGTAATCGGGCAGTCGGGCAAATAAAACATGTTAAAGGCTATCTGTTTTCACAAAATCAATAAGTTTATCTGCTTTAATGGTTTTTCGATCGAAAGAATGACTTCTCAATATTGCAAAAAATTAATATGAGATGATATGAGACAAAATCAGAGAATTATTTGTTAAAGCTTGAACAAGACACTCACAAATCCCAAAACAGAAGTCCGTGGTACTCGCCGCTCAAAACTGGCAAGAGCCCTGCAGTCGTCCGCCAGCAATATTTCTACTTCTTTTTATTTCTTGGATTAACGACCTTCCAAGATCATGACGGCCATTTCTAGCTTACTAGACTAATGTTTACCACGTATCCGGATAGTCAGCCCTTGCTACGGGGGGACGGTCCGGATGGGATTTGAAACTCGGTCCTATTGTGTGGAACCGGCGCCATTTATCACGCCATTTATACACCACCGAGTCGATTTCGGATCTTGATGGATTCTTTTGGATCGTAGGAGTATTTGTAAAGCACTTCTGAAGCGGCTTGGGCTGTTATCCGAAGTTACGATTGTACCAAGGTTAATAGAGCGCCTGAACAACCTCGAGATCGTCGCCTTCAATTGATATATTGATCCCCTGGCAGATCTCCTATCACGGCCTATGGCTCTGTGGCAAGCAGGTACTTTGTCTTGGTCGGATTGATTCTCAATAAACCCCTAAAATCTCGTATTTTAGGCGGGCGTACGCTTCGCATTTTTTTTAATATGTGACATTATTGGCTTTTTGTTTGGATTAGGGTCAATCTATTAGGTAGAATAATTGCCAATATGTTTTCTGAATGTTGCATACGGTTGTTAAGCTGTCGACGACATCAGAATGTTACAAGCTCTGATCAAGTTAGTGACATTTTAATGAATGTATTTCATACTTTCAGTAATCAGCACCCTTGCCACAATCCAGCGAGCTGGTGGAAAAAAGGGCAATGTTCTTATTTTATGATCAGTATCTTACCTTATGACGGTAGCTTATTTGCTACACACATTATCTACATAAGCCAATCCCAATTTTACCTGCGAAACGGTTAACCGCCTTAATCGTCGGATAATAACTATCAACCCCCCCCAAAACTTTCGTTCCATTCTTTCATTTATATTTGCCTAATTTGGTGGAGTCTCCGGAACAGATAAAACAATACACCATTCAAACAAGCTCCACCACTACCAGGTGTGATAAAATTCCCGTTTGATTAAGGCACATAAAACGCCCTAATCACACCGCACTTTATGACGTTTTACGAAAGATGTACCACCGGGAAAAATGATAACGAAAAGCGATGTTTGTTTGCCCGTAAGCAACCACATTCAAATCCAGATTTCACCACATGGAAGCTGATTAAACATCCCCGTAGGAGATGGCCTAACCGCACACAGCCCCACATGGAAGCTGTTGTTTTCGTGCGAAACAATTCCGGGAAAATGGTTTCCCCATTTACATCTTCCGTGCGTTAACCATCCAAACAGTTCCGGTGTGCTTGGTCGTAATCGATACGTTGCCATGTTGCCACCAAAAGCAGGTGAGAAGGGTCTTACATTTTTCTTCTCGGTCCATTATGAGCTGTCCAAAACGGGCACACCTATGATGCTCGGGTTTGAACTAGCAACCTGCTGGTGACATGGGAGGCCAACCAACATTACTATGTAGCAAAGCATAATGTGCCTAACAAAACAAATCCAACACACATACGCACATGTAAAGGTGCCGTAAAGGGAGGGAAAAGAAGGCATTCGGATTGTTGCACAGATAAAAGCATATCCTGGCATTTGACAGCTTCATGTGGTTTCGTCAGACAGTGAGTCTTAAAGGGAATGGGCTAAACTCACCATGCCGGAACAACATCGACAGCGAACTGTGCCGATAGTTGTTTACCACATTCGGTAGCAAAACAAATCAAACCGAACAAAGGGAAGAAAAGTATTGCACCGAGTACCGAGTTTCTTATCACATCCGCTTCCAAAAAACTTCGTTTGTGATTTTTCTTTCGGTAACTCACCAACATCCGATGCTGCTTTTGTTCGTTGAAGCGTTACTCTAGACAACGGTTTTTTTCTGTTTACAATAACGGCCACATTATCAAAGATTTCCTGAAAATTTAAGCAAAGATACTGTTGAAATCTAAACCTTAAGATAAACGAAATGAAATTCGAAGGAAAGATATCAAATCCCGCACCCCAGACAAAGAGGAACGACAAATGCTTTAAGCGTATTTGTTACTTTGATATCATAGAAGTAGCTACCATTACCCGGAAGAAGGATGGAAGTAACGAATTGGAAAGTGTACGGTGAATAAAAACACTCCCCCCAAAGGAAGCAAGACCAGTGAACGGCCACCATCACGAGATTTTCATTTGCAATGTAATATTGTTTCAATGGAACAAGGTTATCGCGTGTACCCGGTGCACCATGTCTATTCCACCGTAATCGGATCTCCGGATCTCGGATCGGAAAGCAAGGTTCGGTATTGAATTAAAATCAATTCAATTTCATTACCAAAACCATGCTTTCAATGATGTGTTTGGTAGTCTTCTTTCAATCGAACGAAGTTGATGAACAGAAATTGGCGTTGAGGTCTTCTCGTCTAGCCGTGGATCTCCCTGTGGATGTACGGATGTCCATCATTCTGGGCAACAAAAAGTGTGGGTGGTCTGTGGATAGAATGTTTGCATGGCAATAAACACTCTGTCGTTGTGCAAATCCCGTACCCGGAGCAGCGTAGCGAAGGAAAATTTGCTACAAGCGCTTAGACGGCTTAAATGTTTGTGCGCACACACACGCGCGCGTGTGTGTGTAATGATCAATTTTATGCCAAAAATATTATAACCCACCACCATGCTTATCGCATCCCATGCAAAAAGGGTCCAACGGGAAAACGGAACAGATATTAACTAAATTTAATTAACCTTCCACGGTGTTGGGAGTTGCGGCAGCTTTGCTAAACAGCGAACATAATCGGTTTTTGGTGGGATATTTCGGTACGGCTACGAGGGTTGAAATCGGCAGTGAAGAATCCCATCAGATAGAATCAAATTATTGGCAAATTTGTTTTCAAATCATTGGCGGGAAAAAAATTGTACCTTGTGCGCTTTCAGGAAGAACGAACCAACCAACTCAAAAAAAAGCTACACCAGGGCTAGTGTCTAGCATGATGACAAATTGTAACCTATTTTTGGAGTTCGTTCCCTTTTTTTTGGTTGCTTCTGCTGTTGTATTACTACACTTCCGTACGGACGGATGTTTTACTACGTACGTGGGTGTCCCTCTGCCACCGTTTAGGTGGTCTCCGTCTGTGGCTTTTTGATACGCAGCAATGGATGGATTAGAGAGCATTTTCGTGGGAAAGCGGTTCGATTTCACGCACCATTGCACCTAATACTACGCTCAATCGCTTCAGGTTTCGAACTAATTCAATGTACCGAACATAAATAAACACCCCGTACTTAATTGACTGGCTGTTTGGAAAAAGGGGGGAAGCTTTGGGAATTCGGCCGGGATGTGGTACATTAGTTACGAGACGTAAACTAAATATCGACAATTCAATCATACCGACATGAAGCATGATTGATATCCAATATACGGTGGAATGATTATGAAATATCCGAAAAAGGAGTTTTCGCCATTACGGAATGGATACTCTCTACCGTGACAGGATGAAGTTTCCGAGAGTTGCAAAGTTCAAGTTCGAAGTAATAAATTTATACATACACACACAAAAAAAATGCTTTGTGCAACATTCAACAGTCGAACATTTGGATGCATTCCGATGGGGAGATGATTGAATGGCACCACATTTCAAATTCCGAAACATCAAACACATTTCACCAGACCTATTCGGCATTGTTTCGAGTTGTGATTGTTTCGCTGCTGTCTGTAGGCGCGTTTGTGACGTGGTTTATTTTAGCTACTCATGTAAACAACCGTCTACCCTTCGGTTTTTTTTTTTGTTTATAATAATCAGTACGGCCAAAGAAATGGCTTTTAGTGAAGAAGCGGCCGATTAGCGTGGGAAGGGGTTTGTTACTTTGGACTGGTATCGAATACGTGGACGACAGAGGGATAGGATGAAAAAGAAAACCGTATCACATGTCAATATTTGTCGTAAAGAATTTTTGTTTTTTATGCACTTCAAATAGATAAAGAGATCTATTTTTTCCTAAAACAACTTTAAGTCGCTGGAAACTGAGACTATCCTTCACAAATAGTATATGGAATCCGATAAATAAACCCTTATAAATAGAACCCTTGAACTGTTGAATTATTGAAAAAAGAGGGAAAGAGGTATTGATTTAATCTTGTTGGATTTTACGAAATACTTTTAAGAATTTGTTAAATTTATACAAGAAAAGCTTTAATCCAAAGTTTTTTTGTTACTGCATCGACTAAAGTTTTAAGACTTGTATTAGATGTCATCCTTAAGAGTATTATCTAGAGTTTACAGCCATAAGTCCTCCCATATTATACATGCATCGATGACTACCCAGATTGTGATTTGGCTTCAGGTTGATAAATCGGTTCGGCATCAATTGCCGAGACCTACGACAGATCATCGGTTAAATATGTTTGCAAATCCCTTAGTTAAGATATCTTCAATATGTCCTTAGATACTGGTACGAAGAAGACCTCTAAACAATAATTCCATCAACAATGAACGCGGAACTAAGAGTTAAAGATAGTATGATCGAAGATCAAAGACTAACAGCCCTTAAAATTAACAAAAAAACCAACCAACATTTGGGTGATACTAACCACCTAGCACTTGTTTCAAATAACGTTACACAAAGGTGAAGAAAGAGACTTCGCCACATTTAAATATACTCTGAGCCCTTGCAAGACGAAGGAGTAGACAAAACCACAAGACACAAATTAATTTAACCATAGCTTGCCTGGCAATAGCCTTGTCTCATGATTCAATTAACTCCTCGTTGGACTTCTCCAGAATCCAGCGCATGTTGACAACGTGTCTTTCGTAGCACAGTGTCAAGAAACTAAAGCAAAAGAGTAAAGAGTTATTTTATGGTTAGATATATAGTGTTGCTTTTTCTGCCTGATTAGGTCCACGGAAGAAATAAATTCGTTACCAAACGCCACCCAGCAGCAGCTGGCTTTCGCCGGTTTTTCTAGCAAAAGATGCAAATTTGGAATACGTTCTTCGTTCTACGTTGCGTCCAGTGTTAAGAGGAAATATATTTTTAGTAACCACAACAATCATCACTATTAGAGCAATAGAAAAGATCTAACGGATAGTAGCGGCGCTGTGTCGACGAAGTTTGCCGCTAACTAAATTATTGTACATACAGCAAGGAATGAAACGGTTGAAGAAGAAAGCAAACATCATTAGCAGTCCTTTGTTCACCATTTACAAACGGCACAGGATGATGGTCCAGGTCGGATGGTCTATCGTCGTATGGTTGTGCGCGCCCGTAACAATGATTTAATATTAATGCTGTCTGATAAGCGTAACCGTTGTGACACGAAGTAAATGCATACACTATCGTTGGACAAACATTTACTCAGAAACGAAATGTTTTCTTTCGTTTGATTCACTACTGCTACTGTTGTGTTTTTTATGTCACACACTCGTCATTTATTATAATTATTTTATGTTTACTTACTGGTTTAGCCAATTTTTGCAGGTAATTTCAATCTGATTACCTTCTTACGGTTTCCACATTTTTAATAATCCATCGCAACCGTACGATGCAAGCAAATTCTGATGAGGATGATGCGTTAACCCGATTACGTCCTTTTCGTGCACGTTCAGCGTACGTTCCAGCTTGCCGGACGTTACAGAGAAGCAGTACAGCACCAAATCCTCACCGCAACAGTAGATGAATTCACCGCGCGGCGATATCGTAGCACAGATGAATGCACCACCCTCACGCTTACCGGACGAAAACGAACGCACGATCTGCCCCTGCATGTTCATGATCACGACCGTGTTCGACCGATTACAAACCACAAAATGTTCCGGATTCTTTGGCAGTATGAGTACCGAATTTACGGCCAAATGGGTACCCAATGCTTTAAAGGTCGAAATACATTCAGTTGTCTTCAACGACCATACCTTTACCGTACCATCGGAAGAGGCGCTCAGCACGTGATGGCCGTCGGGCGAAAAGACAGCTTCATTCACGAACGACGTGTGGCCACGGAACTCTTTCAACATTTTGCCCGACTTCAACCCATACAACCGTATCAAATGGTCGAACGAAGCGGTCAGTATTTGACTATTGTCGCGGGAAAAATGCAAACATGTCACTCCTTTCGAATGGGCCTTCTCGAACCGTCGCAAACACTGACCGGTTATAAGCTTCCACACCTTCACCTGACCGTCCTGCGAACCGGTTGCTAACATTTCCGAGTCACGCGAGAATCCCATCGACAGGATGGCTTGTTCCATCATCATAAAGTTATCCTGCGCCTGGTACTTCAAATCCTTACGTATCTTGCCGGTGGTAAAGTTCCACACCTCGATGAAACCGTCAACACTGCCAGTTACCAGGTACTGACCGTCGGGTGAGAACATTGCACATTCGACGTGAGATTTCTGTCCGAACTTGATCTGCCGGGCTAGCTGTGTCGGATACGATTCATCTTCCTGGTCCCTGATGGCGGCCTTACCGCGGAACAAATCGATCGTCGTGCCGGGTGGTAACAATCCCTGATGCTGTTGCCATTTAAGTGCCTGTCCGAGCAGTGCCAACAAACGCGACGATGGCACCACAGATACCTCGCCGGCAAGAGCGGTCGCAATGGCCGCACGACGCTTCTCCTTGCTCGATCCTTCCGGGTATGCTTCTCGCGGATCGAAATAGGCACGCTGTAGCATGTTTTCTAGATGTATGTAACGTTCCGCTTCCTGCTGCTTAAGCATTATCATTGGATCAGTTTGGCGTAGCAAAGACCGGGCAGCACCCAGCTCCCGTAGTTCGATCAATTCCAGCACTATTTGCTCGTACAGATCGATCAGCTTTTTGTCCGGCAGTTTGAGCGACTGGATGGCTTTCAGCACCGTATCCCAATGGCCATTGTGAATGTCGGAAACGAACCCTTCCACGCTGTCGACGGTGTTTAGCGATACGCCTGTCTCTTCCTGCAATGTTTGCAATGCTTTGTGAAGATTTGACTCTTTCAAATACTGCTGAATTAGACGGATCACACTGAAAAGGAGGTGGACATTAGAAAAAGCACATTGCTATTTTACACATTCTACACGAAACTCACTCGGCGGATTCAATTTCAATTGACATTTTTCACAAAATTTGGGAAAAACTTGCGGTAAACGTAAAGATGTTATTATCGCAGTGGAGCGTTGTTTTTGTACACAACCTGTTTGACAGCCGTGAAACGAGTACATAACCTAATGTTGAATACTATGATCTTTGTAAATCAAAGAATATTTTAGAAATAATAATCATTATTGCAATTTATAATTGAAAATAGCTTTGATGTAGTACATTAAAGTTAAAAGCTCATCAAATATAAAATACTCTTCACTAAATTCCATCATACGAACTCGGGAAGTGTGTCTTATAAACATGGCTTTACGGATTTTTTTTTGCATTTGTTTGTACGAAAAGGCCTATGAAATATTTCACGACCCTGTATGAATTATTTCATTTCAAAAGCTCACACGTGTCTGAGCTAACCCCGTCACTAAACGCTTAGCAATTGACCCGTTTCCCCATTAGAGAAAATCGATAAATCAGCGCCGCGTATTATGTATATAATTATTGTAAATGTAAATACTAGGTATTTTTAAATCAGACAAATAGCTGTGAATTCGAAAAAAATCTCATCTCGTAGACATTTCCCAAAAAAAAGTTATATTAATTTGAAAATCTCTTATAGCCTTACCTTTTTTCGAGGGAAATTAGGTAAAATTTTTAAATTGACGAATATTAATGCGAATTTGCTGCAATAAATTTCTCTTCACTCAAACAATGCTTTAAACAAAAAAGGAATAAAAAATATTAAAAATAATTTAAAAAAATAATATTTTGAAAATATCTTCAGGCTTTAGCCTAAGCTTTTATTGGGAAGAAATATAGCAAAATTTATAAATTGATGCATTTTATTGCGAATTTGTTGCAATAAGATTCTTTTCACTCAAATAATGCATTAAATAAACAAAGTATAAAAAATTAAAAAAAAAATTAAAAAAATTAAAAATTTAAAAATTTCCTAAGGCCTTATGTTTTTTTTTAGGAAATTTAGCAAAATTTAATAATTTGATTTATTTTAATGCGAATTGCTTGAAATAAGTTTCTTTTCACTCAAATAGTGCTTTAAATGAACAAAGAATAGAAAATTAAAAAAAAAAATGAAAAAAATTAAACAACCTTGAAGTCGCGCCGAAATCGCAAAATTATTTTGGAAATTGAGCTACTTTTGTCGCGTTCGCAAACGCTAAACATGCTAAACATGTAGTGAAGGGGTGACACGTGTTGTTGTCGATACAAAATGTTTTCGCTAACCAGAAATGCTCCTTACACTTTATAATATTAATACAGTTTAGTAAGAAGTTTACATTTATTTGAGCATAAGGTGTTCCATCGTGTACAATTGTGTTTAAAAAAACCCTCGAGAATCTGTATCAAGGCGAGAGTAACAAACTAAATAATTTTCGGATGTAACAACGTGTCCCATAGGTGTTCGAAAGATTTGCATCAGCTCTTTCCACAAACCCGCAAATAAAACAACTTGTTTGTCGAAAAAACACTATCTTCTTTAAATCATTATCTTATATTTTTCGTTAACTCACGTTATTGATTCTTAAAATTACAGCTTTCCTTTTGCTTCCTAGCACTGCTTGTTTGCTTCTCCTGTTACTCCTGTTTTCATTTGCTTTGCTGTGTGTTGTTACACTCGTCTGTTATGTGTTTGCACTGTACTGATCTGTTTGTGTTCTTCATCGGCTTGTGTCTTTCAGTGTATGGGAAGTGTAGTTGTTTGTTTCGTGGCTTGTGTGAGTGTATTTGTTGTTGTTGTTGGTTTAATTGTTCTTCTCCGCGTCCTTTTTTGTTTTACTTTAATGTTTATTCCAGTTTTGGCTGTTTATCATATTTCACTGTCACTGTCACCTCCTTATACCCTTGCTACAGCTATCGCGTGCTTCCGCCAGACAGTGGTTTACCGCGTACAACCCCCCAAACTCGTTACTCGTTCGACCCTCCTGTTTCACACCTGCTGCTTCGAACGTTTGGCGAGCCTATAACGCTATTGCTCACCCGCAGTATGTCTGTGTGGTTTCTGTTTGCTGCTTCGTTTATTAATATCAAAATGAGTTCTATACTCTTAACATGTTTTTTCCTTTTTTGTCCAGATACGTTCTTACGTTTTTTGTTATTATTTTTTTTATAATTTATGTAACAGTTTATTTTTTGATTATAACAAACAACATTAGGAATTACTTTTTTTTCTTAATTGTTTTCAATATCTCTTCATGCTCTGCATACCTCCGCTCGCGCACATCCCACGCACACACACGCACACACTCTCGCTCTCTATCGATCACTTGCTATAATCGCTTTTCCGCGCGCAAACCGTGCTATGGATTGCTTTTGTTTTTACTCGTGCCCAGCCTGGTGGGCCCGATTGCTTCAACACACGGACCTGTTCCAATTTTTTGTTCGATTTTGTCTCCTGTTGTTATTAGTATGCGTTTAATTTAGATAAGTGTAGTATGCCCTTTGTTTGCCCTGCCCGCCTCGTCGTCTTCTAGGGAAATGGTCAGTAAGTTTAGTGGCATTATAAATGTGCACGAAGCTATTTTACTGTTGTTTGTTTGTTTTTTTTTTCTCTCGTCTTTCTCTTCTTCGTTATCTGCGCATCGGTATGTATAAAGTGTGTTTGTGTGTGTGTAATTATTTGTTTTTTTTTTTATGGTGCGTAAGGGCCTCCATTCATTTACAATTACAGTTTAGCTGATTGAGCGATGTTTTAGGGCTGGGTTTTTGCGGTTAGTAATTGAACTATGAAATGAATTAAACCTTGCCATTGCAGCATGAAATGTTTTGCGCTTGTTGTTCTTTAATCTTCTTGCATTAGACGTAACGAAACGAAAAACATGGAAACAATCGATTGTCATAGTTTTAGTGAGCGGTACTTTAAGTCCCCCATCGAAATGGCTTAGATAGAAACGAAAGAATTGCATGTTTCGTAGCACTAAAATCGCAAACGGAAACGTTTAAACTCAAAAACTGTCCCATAAACGTATCACTCTAGGTTTGAGCGTGTTGTAAACAAGTGTGGTGATTCGTTAAAGGCATCGTTTATTCCACACCCAAAAATGCATGATGTCAACTGATACATTTAGTATAAATTGTCTTGCTCTTTAGCGCAATAGAGCAAAACCGGAAGAACCGGCCCTTTTCGGTTACAACGGTCGGCACCTAGTCCATTGGCCGCGATAGGCTCAGCAGGAGCATTGTTGCATGATCATCACTACTATGTATATTTGCATTACTTTGTTTCCTTTTTCGGGTTTTTTTTTTTGGTTTTGGATAAAATTTTAAATATGTGTTTACTTGTGTGTTTAGGCAGTGATTTTCTCGCTTTCCGTGCTAGTTCGTTCGTATCCGGCCTCGCCCATAAACCAGTCGCCTTTAATGTAACCAGAACAACAGCTTAAGCGATGTGTTAAATTTACCACAGAAACAAAGGAATTAAGGAAACGGAAACGATTACATTGGAGTGAAATGATACAACTGAACAAAATCATGCTCACATACTCTCTGTCCGTTCTTCATACTGCTTGTCCTGTTGTATGTGTGTTTATATGGATCTTGTTTCTTGTTTCAATCCCGAACAGAAACATACTAAACGCGGTTACTAAGCGATGCCTTACCACTGTTCCGCACATGTTTCTGTGCTTTATTCATATTGGTTGATATTGGCATATTGCGCCGTGACACATTGCTAGTAACATGAAACCAATTTTCCTTACACTCTTTTCCCGCACACCGCAATGTGTTTTTTGTCCTCTTTCGCTTACCATTTTTCCTACCTTGCATCAGCATTGCAGTCTTTCGACGTACAGTGAGATGCACACCGCTCGAGAGAAAGAGAGAGAGAGAGAGAACGAGAGAAAAGGAGAGGGAAAAAGATAAATATAGAGAGAGCGTGTGTGTGTGGGTCAAACTTATACAACGCTGTTGCTTTCCAGCAGCAATCGGGAACTTAGAAGGACTGGGACACTGATTTGGGCTATGAGGAGGTGTGTTTCCGGTTTGTTTTGTTATACGAAATAAGAAAAAAAGTTAAACTGAACGTCTTACTAAATTTTTAAACTCCTCCATTTGTATACATTTTCTTCTCCATTTGCCAGCTGTATTACCTGTGTTTTCTGCAATGTTCTTGCTTGTTATCGCTTTATATGAACCATATTTGTTTCTCTGTTGTGTGTCTGTTTTTCTCTCTGCTTTTTGTTTAGTATTTATTTTTCTTTCGTTCTCTCTGTCTCTCTCTCTTTTTCTTTCTCTCTCTCTCGCTCTTTCTCTTCCTTTATTTGCTTCTTGCCTGTTCTTGTTTATTCCATTGTTTAATTTAATTGTTTGGGGGGTGAGTTCCATTTTCGTTACTTTCTCTTGCATTCTTTCATTTTCCGCTTTGTTCGTTTTGTTTAATAAGTGGACGCATACATTCGTTTTCATTTACGATTAAGTTTTTTACGTTAGTTATGTGAGTGTCAATTTCTGTTAAGGGCTTTCTGCGTAACGGCTTGTGTTATTTGTTTTGTTTTGCCTAATTTTGTTTAATTATGTTTCGTTAACCATACTGTTTCTGGCATTGTTTGGCTCTCTTTACTTCTTTCCATTTTGTTTGTTTGTTTGAGGGGGAGGGGGCTTGTCTTTCCAGATCACGTTTTCTGTTAAAATGTTTTTGTTTTGTTTTGCTTTTCCATCTACATTTCCCATGTTTTTGTTTTAACGTTACTTTACACACACACACACATATTGAATACATGGTTAATCGTTTATGATTACACGGCTTGCTTGCTGTTCGTTCTGGCTCCTTGTGTTCATGCTTGTTCTTGCATTTGCTTCCATCGCGCTTTGTTTCTACTGTATAGTATATAGCACAACGTTCATTTAGCGTTCCGTTTTATACTGTAATTGTCAACAGGTGTGATTGCATGGGTTTTTGTTTTCTTTTTCTTAAGTTTTGCAATGTTTTTTTTTGTTTGGTATTGCATTGATTTTGTATCTCGTGTATGTTTACTTTAATTTAGATTAATGTTAAAGGTTAATACCACGCACGATTTACCGTTTACCGTGCCGCGTTTTTTTTGTTTTGTTTTATTCGTTTAAATTTTTTGTCAAACGGCATTTCGAGGTGTGAGTTGTGACATTCAATATAGTAAGCGTAAAATCAGAGGTTGTGAAATTCTACTACATTTGCTCACCGTGCATTGCTTTGTTTGGTTTTGGTTTTTTTTTTGGGTAATTTAACACAGACACACAGATACACATTTGAACCGCGTGAGGCGAACAGGCGAATAAATAAAATTACCGTGCCCAAACTGGTTCCGGTTTCCGGTAACCGTTAGTGTTTTTTGTTTTATTTTGGAAAATGGTTCAGCTGAAACTATGCTGCCTATATGTGTGTATATCACGAAAAATGGGGATGCATTTCTGCATACACGGGCCATCTTGAAGTGTGGAAACAAAACTTATACAAATAGCAACAATGAACCGGTACCGTAACAAATACTCAAAACAAACCCATTGCTGCCCGGTGCATTCATTTGCCGGGTGCACCGGTTTACCATTTTAAATACACACACGCACACCGGCATAAGACACACTTTGCACTTTTTTTTCTCTCTTCTCTGTTTGCAACTAAACATGAACAAGTGCGGGTTGTTCATGGCGAGATCGAACTCCTTTCGAACACGCTTGTCCGCCTCCGGACATGCGAGTGGTTATTGTTGGTTTTGTTAATTTGCTAATTATTATTATTTGCCTGTTCGATAGTGTACGGAGTAAAATCTGTTTCATTTGTTAGTTATTACTTTACTTTACGTGAGTGTTTTTTTTTTTGTTTTGCCTTCTTTCTTTTGCTTTCGTTTCGTTTTACTTTTGTTACCATTTGCTTTAGCATCTTCAATTTTTCCTTTCTTCCTTTCTGTTCTTTAGCATTGTGCCATCATCAACTTTCAGCGCGAGAGCGTGTGTTGTTCTTCCGGACCTAGTGGTGCTGCATGTTTCTGTTTACCTTTACATTCGTTCCTTTTCTTTTCATACACCAGGCTGCAGTGCAGTTGCAGGGCCGCAAGATGGTTTCCTCGTCGATATTTGCGCCACCTTTTTCCCACTTCTGCGCGCAAATCGCCGTGGTTTAATTTCGTGTTTTTTGTTAAATTTTCTTACCTTTTCCATATTAATTTTTGTTAATTGCTAATAACTAGTTCGTACAAATATATAAAAACAACATTTCCTCACTGCGTGTTTTTTTTTTGGATTTTAGTCATTATTTTATGTTACAAATTCATTATGTTACTCTTCCATTCGATCCTCCCTTGACATCCGCCATTTCTGCTACGCGCGTTCGTTTCGGGTTTTAATTAATTTATTTTTTTTCCTTCTAGCATTTCAGTATTTGTATTTGTTAATATGGTACGCGTTGTTTACTTGTTTTGTTGTTGTTGTTTTCTTCTCTCTTCCTTTTATGCTTCATGTTGGAGTTGTCTTTTAGTGTTTGGTTGTGTGTTCGTTTGTATATGGGTGTGTGTGAAATTGATCCGTGTAAATGATGCTCGTTTTTTGATAAAGTTGTCGATAGAGTTACGGGTGATTTGAAGCATTTTGCAGCATAGTGCGCAGTTTCGAGTACGAAAATGTTTTTGCCAGTTTTTAAGTGATTTTAGTGATGAACATTCCCCGCCTTTCTAGGAGTATGTGTTGAGCTTGAGTTAAGGTTGTATGCCATGAATAGATGAAATGATTTATTTTTGCATTTAGTTAGTATTGTGTGTACGTGTGAGTGTACATTTGTGTGTGTGTTCTTTGTTTGTGTTAGCTTTCACGTTCGCACCTTTCATCCCTTTTACGCTTCGGTTTTCGTCGGTAAATTGTATTAGATATTTCCTATTTTGTTTGTCTTTTACTCTTTATTCTCCTCGTTTCCTTACCCGAGGTGCAGTATTTATTAGTACGTTTATTAGTTTATCTTCACATACACATTGTTATACTGTTTACTTTTTGTTTTCTTTTTTTTTTTGGTTGTTGTTGCATTTCTGCACTCCCGTCTACCGTCGTTAGCTACTTTCATTGTTTTTTTTTTCTTTGTGTATGTGTGTGTTGTTCTTCTGTTTGTTTCATTTGTTTGTTTTTTTTTGTTTGCTAGATTGAAATATTGTTAAAAAGGGTTTTTTGTTTACTGTGGTTACCTTACATTCTCGTTCAGTTACCGGTATTTTTGCTTTCGTATAAAATGAACCTACAAATAAAACTTCCCCTGCCATAGCGTTAGTTACTTGCAAAACCCAGTGCACTCGTTCGCACCGTGCGTGAAGATCGGTTTTGCACGTCACGCACGGACCTGTGTTCATGCTGAAGCGGTAGGGCGGTCCTCGTTCGGCAAATTCCACCCGTGCTTGCTGGCTTGCTGGCTAGTTGTTGGCATTTAGTTGCGGTTTCATCAATGTTTTTTTGCTTACTGCTTACACATACTACGGGCGCTTACCCCTGTTCGTTTGCCGGTACGTGCACTAGGGCCTAGGGCTAGGCGGCGTTTTTGTTTTTTTTTCATCTCCTTCGTCTTCTATCAAAACCTTAGCTCGAGCTCGTGGAGTGCATCACCCGTCTCTATATCCTGTCTGTCGTTCGTTTTTGGTTTCGCAAAAATCAACCTGTATTGGCAACCTTGCTCCGATGTCTCACTGCTTATTTACTGCGTAATCGATTGAATCGTATTGGCTTGTTGCGCGTTTAATTTAAGTATTATGAAATCTTCTTTTACACACACACACGTTCGTTACTATCGTGTCGCTTGTTACGCCTGCTCGTGTCGTGCTTTTTTGGGGGATGTTTTTGGGGAACTTTGATGGTTTGGAGAAGGTTGGTATGGAGAAGGACGTACACGGCATTAAAGGGAATGGGTATCCATATTCACAATTAAAATATTTTGTTTATCTACTGTTACTGTCTCCATATGTTTGCTGATCCAATCTCTGTATCCTCCCACAGACAGACACCCACATTCACCGTACGGCGGGCCCATATACCGGGCTGTGTTCGATCTCGGTGCCCGGTACGCATAGCAGCGTCAGCAGCAGATAGCAGGAGTCGCACGGATAGTAGTAGTAGAGCGAGCAGCAGTTTTGCGCCTCCAGAAAGTGCTGGCAGAAGCTGCACGCGCACCGACAGTGATGTACGGGCTTACGCGCGGCTTCGGTGGCCGCCAGCATCGCACGCGAAGCCGGCCGCAGCAGGCCCGCTGTTGGCACTCATTGCTATACGCTGTCGCCGCTCGAGAATCGCTCGCAGTTGCTCATGAACAGATCGTCGTTCAGATCGTCCGTATCGATCAGCGTATCGTTGATGCAGACGTGCGGTGGCACACTGACCGGTGGTAGCGGTGCCGGCGGTATGTGCATCGGTTCACCGTTGTTAATACCGTGCAGGCTACCCGACAGACTGCCACCACCCTGCAAATGACGGCGACTCGATCCAAGGCCTGACACGAATAGGAAAAGTTGCGTTAGATACTGCATCGGAATTTAAACACACACAACAACAAGATATCCTGTTGCAAGAATTGGAAACTATTTACTTATACCGGTTGCACTGGTCGTCGAGTCGTAGTGGGCAGCGTTCCTATGCAGCCCCAGCTGTCTGTGATGTCTGCGTTTTCTTTTTCGATGACAGAGAGTGCAGAGGAGACAGGTTAGGAACGAGGCGGCGGCTATGCAGGATATTATTAAGGCGCCGTGATCCTCCTCGGGCACTATGATGATGCCTGATGACATATGCCAGGTACATTCGCACGTAACAGCAGATCGTTTGTTCAGCAACACCGGCAAAACAAAGCAAAGATCGATACATACACACGAACGGGCGCCAGTATGGACGCGCAGTATCGCAGTTAATTAAGGTACGGGAAGGGCGTAACGAATGAGAGGGATTGAGTGGAGAAGGTGGAACCGTGGGGGCGAGAAGTAAAGGATGATAGAAACGAAACATTCCATTAGTGATGGTCAGGACATTCATTCAGGGGTAGCATATATAGATATGTAAGGTGTATGTGTTTTATATTCCAGCTTCCAGCTTGTAAAGAGTCTTTCTTGATCGTATTACGGGCGTTTTACTCTGTTAGCTGGTGGCAGTAACAAGATGTGATGTGTGATGAAACAATTTGTCAGTGTTAGCAGTGTGCACTAAGAGAGTTAATTGTGTTAGAAAGCGTATACTGTGGCTGGCACATGTGATGTAAGATATGTTGTATGTGGCGCTCAGCTTGCGTGAATAGTGGTGAGTAAGTGTACCATGAATTACCGCTATCGCAACGAATAATGAACATGATCGCTTTGGAAAATTTTGATTTAACTAAAATAATGCTTTTTTAGTTATTAAAAGTATTGCTTCGATCGATGATTATTAACAAATTGCATTGTAATGCAAGAAGGTAATCGATCCTGTTTATATGGAAAACTATTCGCAATTTTTGAATTATGTAGATCTGAGAAAAACCTCACGTTTTGTCCATTTAGCCAATAATATTTATATTAAAAAGTTTGATTTATTGAATAAGTTTAAATAGAAAATTAAATCTGTTATCTGTTACTTGTTTTATTTAAGGGCCTTTGACTAAACTCAAAAGTAAAGTTTTTCTAGCAATTATACTTTATGTTCTTCTGTGATTTTAAATTGTGCCTTAATATTTCCCCAAGCGATCGAGTTCAACAGTCGCAACGTATGTTTCAGTGTGGATGGATGGACCAAATGTGTACAAGCTTTTTAAAACGTTAACCAATTTTAAACGACAAAGAACAATTATGTATGCAGTTTTGAGATGAGTCAAACTTCAGTTCATAACGGATGAACACAGGGCCCGATATAAGAAAACAAAATGCACGAAATAATACTTCGAGAGTACACTAGATGAAGGGAGGGAAAACAGATTGAAAACGAACGTAAATGAAAGGAAAAGAAGGAAACGCGCATTAATTCAACATAAGATGTGTATTAATCACAACCAAAACATAACAGTACCATCTCCCAGTTGGTTTGTTTTTTCCACTTACGCACTCACTCAGACACACACATAAAGACATGGAGGTTATAAAGGGGGGAAAATGGTAAATTCTAACCAAAGGAGCATTGTGGATACAAACCAATTTGTTAAGAAAAAAAAATGGAACCAAAAACCACATTACGATGAAGGTGTGGAAAACGATCTGACATGATGAGCATGACGAAACGATTGCCAGGCCGTCACGTTGGCTGCAGCTCGAAACAAAACAGAGTTTGGTGCACTTTACACTAATCGGTTCATTCACAAAATTTGTTACTAGCCTTATGAAAAAAAGAAACTTCATAAAAGTAAAACTGAAACTACTACTGACTACTGTTCGTGCATTAAACTGTTCTGCACTATTAGTAAATGGTTGATATTCAAAAACAAAAACAAAACAAAAACACACTCAAAAAGCCATTCCGTCTACACATCTACAGGGCGGAAAGAAGAAGTACAGAACAGTACGAAGTAAACAAAAAAGGAAAAAAAAAACATTCGTGCATGTGAGGTGTACGCTGGGTGGCGCGTGTTGGTGAATGGTTTTAGTTTTTAGAACTTTAACGCAAATGTGTAAATATATACAGATTAGACATCAGAGCAAGAGTTAAAATAGACAGATGGCTAGGATTAAAGTTAAAATGGGACTCACTTGGATCAGATTAGTATTAGTCAGCATGATCGTAGACATTATCGTGTAAGCGTTTTTTGGGATCGTGTTTTGGAATGCACCGTTGGAGTAATTGTGTTTTGTCCATGTTTTAGGGCGTTTTTTTTTGGCTTTTTGTCTGATGTAGTTTAATTTGCTTTTGATGTGGTAAATAAACTCGATCGCGTTTGATGCTTCTGATCTAGAACTGATGCTTGGAAGGTATTACTGGTCAAGTTGTTAAGGTGATAATGTTTAAACCAGTGAACAGAACAGTTACGATTTTGCATCTAAATGCAGTTAGGAAAGAATGGATACACACAAATACCCGAAAACGTTCCAAAGAGAACGAGAATCGAACGGGAAGGAAGTAGATGATGGCATTGTGCTAAAGTGCCTTGAATTAGTCGTTCGTTTGATTTTCTGTTTTTTTTTATTAATACTGCAGATGTGATGTAATATAAGCAACATCTTTTTACTGCGTGCAAATGTTTGACCATGGTGTTATCACAGTATAATAGACACGGTTCGATTGAAAAACACACTAAAAAGCCAAACCACGACTAAGAGAGTTGTGTAAGCGGGAAGCGATCGAGTCGACGCTTCACCTTCATGTCATTAACGATTGTTTTTGTTTTTCGTTCAAAACCAAAGAAACAATTCCACATCAAATACAGTCCCAGTGTCGGTAAAGGTCGTACAGAAGAAATTTGTTCATATTTAACATTGTTGTGAAAAGGTGTTGGTGGTGGTAGTAGAAATAGTTAGAGAAAATAGTAGGAAGAAAGTTTTGAGCAAAGTTGAGAGATTATTTGAAAAAGAAAGAAAAAAGGGAAAGATAGAGATGAGAATTTGCCACTTACAACAGGATGCATATTTTTTGTGAGATCGTGAAGTATGCCGATTGTTGATGAAATGAACCACTTTAAGAATAAGTTTGTCTCGAATTTGTTTTTGTTTTTTGTTCATACATTACATATATATCAGTGTGGATCATTTAATCGCAAATCGATCGACTTGCATATTGATTGTATGCTTTTTCTCACGATGAGCCTATCAGAGATGTACTTAATTGAGGGAAGAAAATGTGCCAATAGACGGATGTGTGCTTAGAACCGATCTGCATCGGTGATCTTTGCCAATGACGATACATTGAACTGATGAACGGAAATTGATACACGAAACAAAAACGGAAACGAAAAGTATTTTCGCTCCTTTGTTTTCCTTCAATACAAAACTAATTGTGTAAAAATACCCCCCGACAAAAAACAGAAATACAGTGCAAAACGTAGTATTAGAATAATGTTACAAAATCATAATTAAAAATCGCTTCAATACAAAACTCAAAAACCATAAACACAATATTCAAACAAAAAACCAAGAGAGATAGAATCGTGCAGACTCGAGCATAGAAGAAGACACTAAGAGATAGATCTCGGTAGGGTGACACGATCGTAACATCGAAAAATGGTTTGAAAAAACGTGGAGGAAGAGGAATGTTTCTTCGCCTCTGCCAAGGTAAGTAGCGTTCATGTTTGCCAGCTCTCGTAGAACCAATTATAAAACAAAAAAGGGTTTTTTTCTTTTCGTTTACTTTGAAATAATAAATAGCACCAGCAGAATGTTGATCGGGGTTTAAAATTACAAACTGATGTATTAAAGTATCTTCAACAAATCGGAATAAATGAAGTTATAAAATAGGAAAAACACACACGCAATCAGACATCAAACTCAAGATTTGAATCGGTATTTTACACCCTTAAAAGAGTGCAATAATTAATACACGGAGATGCCTTAGTGATTAATATCACAATGGGTCAACTAGTGGACAAACGGAGGCGTACTTCTTGTACTCGAGTTTGTACATGCTGGTGGTAGCAAAACATGCGAAGGACGATTCCTCTGTAGAAAAACGAACAACGAAAAGAAGAAGAAGAAAAACAGACACACAAACACATACACACATAGCAAAAAGTTTTGTTTTAGGGGGAAAGTAAATTTGAAATGCTCCTTGGTTTTGTGCGGGATGCCAATTGAAGAGTGTTTGAGATGGTTTGCACGATCATTCGCTTCGAACGAATCATTCGTTTGGGCAAAGTTTGGCGGGCAAAAAGGGAACTGAAATGGGAACCGATAGCTTAACGGCCGGTAGTAAATAACGTACCGCAATCGAATGAACCAAAATCAAAACAAAAACAAAAAAACCGAACCAAAACAGTAACCGAGCAGAAATAAAATAAAATGAACTGAAATCCGTTCGACTCACTCACGACTCACAGTGCATTTCATCGCTATTGTCCAGCGGGCCGCAGTTCTTGACACCGTCGCATCGTAACCGTTCCGAGATGCAGTACCCGGACGTTAAACACTGGAAATGGTAGGTCGATTCGCACAGCAGCGATATCGTGGACGAAGGTCCGACCGGTGTGTCCTGTACCTCGGTCCAGATTATACGGAAACCCTGGAATAACAAGGACACATCATTAGTTTATCAATATTTTAAACATTGATGTTGTATATCAGGAAGGTACTCGGGATATCTTGAGCAGTAATGGACGGTAATAGACTCACCTGAGCACCGATTGCCTTATCGGCACTGGTAAAGCTGATACGGGCAGTCTGGCCCTGGGTTACGTATTGCCAGTGCTCCATCGCGGGCTTCTCGCCACACATTTCGATGGGCGGCATGTCCGAGTCGGGCGAAAGCCACAACCG